>NW_025549168.1:0-244273 GCF_905237065.1 Salmo salar | reverse complement strand
TTTTTAGGCCTGTCCAAAATGTCGCTAGTTCGGCATGAGTCGGAGTCATTGTTTTTGGTAACAAAAATGAAAATCTGCAATTTTTGTGAAATAGTTTTAAAATGTTTTTAAGGCCTGTCCAGAATTCCTAGTTTGGCATGACCGAGGTCACTATTTTTGTGGCAAAAAAAATAAAATAAATATCTGCAATTTTTGTGAAAATGGTTATAAAATGTTTTCGCCTGTCAGAATGTCGATAGTTGGCGGCATGACCAGAGTCTGTTTTGTGTCAAAACTAAAAAAATTCTGAGCTATTTTTGTGAAAATTGTTCTAAAATGTATTTTTAGGCCTGTCAAAAATGTAAGCTAGTTCGGCATACCGGGGTCACTGTTTTTGGTGACAAAACTAAATCTCATTTTGTGAAAATAGTTTAAAATGTTTTTAGGCCTGTCCAGAATGTAAGCTAGTTCGGCGCCACCGGTCCTGTTTGCATAATCGTGAAAATGAAAAAAAATATCTGCAATTTTGGTGAAAATAGTTCAAAATGTTTTTAGGCCTGTCCACCGATAGTTCAGCATGACCGAGGTCACTATTTTTGTGTCAAAAAATGAAAAAAATTTCTAGGCTATTTTTGTGAAAATTGTTCTAAAATATTTAGTGTCAATTCCTAGTTGGCATATTCGGGGTCACTGTTTTTGTGTCAAAAACAAAAAAATCTGAGCTATTTTGTGAAAATTGTTCTAAAATGTTTTTAGGCCTGTCCAAAATATCGCTAGTTCGGCATGATCGGAGTCATTGTTTTTGGTGACAAAAATAAAATCTGCAATTTTTGTGAAAATAGTTTTAAAATGTTTTTAAGCCTGTCAGAATGTCGATAGTTTGGCATACCGGGGTGCCTGTTTTGTGTCAAAAAATGAAAAAAAATTCTGAGCTATTTTTGTGAAAATTGTTCTAAAATGTTTAGGCCTTCAAAATTAAGCTAGTTTGGCATGATCGGAGTCATTGTTTTTGGTGACAAAAATAGAAATCTGCAATTTTTTTTTTTTTTTTTTTGTGAAAATAGTTTTAAAATGTTTTTAGGCCTGTCCAGAGAATGTCGCCAGTTCGACATGACCGGGGTCACTATTTTTGTATCAAAAAATAAACAAAAAATCTGAGCTATTTTTGTGAGGTTGTTCTAAAATATTTTTAGGCCTGTCCAAAATGTAAGCTAGTTCGGCATGATCGGAGTCGTGTTTTTGGTGACAAAATAAAATCTCAATTTTTGTGAAAATAGTTTTAAAATGTTTTTAGGCCTGTCCAGAATGTCGATAGTTTGGCATACCGGGGTCACTGTTTTTGTGTCAAAATAAAAAAAATCTGGGCTATTTTTGTGAAAATTGTTCTAAAATGTTTTTAGGCCTGTCAAAATGTCGCTAGTTTGGCATGATCAGATCATTGTTTTTAGTGACAAAAATAGAAATCTGCAATTTTTGTGAAAATAGTTTTAAAATGTTTTTAGGCCTGTCCAGAATGTCGCTAGTTAGAGCATACCCGGGGTCACTTTGTTTTGTGTCGTGAAAATGAAAAAAATTATCTGCAATTTTTGTGAAAATGGTTATAAAATGTTTTTAGGCCTGTCCAGAATGTCGATAGTTACGCGGCCGAGAGTCCTGTTTTGTGTCAAAATAAAAAATTCTCTATTTTTGTGAAGGTGTTCTAAAATGTTTTTAGGCCTGTCAATTAATTAATGTGATCGATCATTGTTTTATTTGACAAAAATAGAAATCTGCAATTTTTGTAGAAAATGGTTAAAAAATGTTTTTAGGCCTGTGTCCAGAATGTTGATAGTTCGGCATGCGGGGTCACTGTTTTTGTGTCAAAAATTGAAAAAAAATCCTATTTTTGTGAAAGTTGTTCTAAAATGTTTTTAGGCCTGTCCAAAATGTCGATAGTTCGGCATACCGGAGGTCAATGTTTTTGGTGACAAAATAGAAATCTGCAATTTTTGTGAAAATAGTTTTAAAATGTTTTTAGGCCTGTCCAGAATGTCATTCAGTTCGGCATACCCGGTCACTGTTTTTGTGTCGTGAAAATGAAAAATTATCTGCAATTTTTGTGAAAATGGTTATAAAATGTTTTTAGGCCTGTCCAGAATATCGATAGTTCAGCATGACCAGGAAACTGTTTTTGTGTCAAAAAGAAAAAAATTTCTGAGCTATTTTTGTGAAAATTGTTCTAAAATGTTTTTTGAGCCTCTCCAAAATGTCGCTAGTTCGGCATGATGTCGGAGTCATTGTTTTTGGTGACAAAATTAGAAATCTGCAATTTTTGTGAAAATAGTTTTAAAATGTTTTGAGGCCTGTCAGAATGTCGATGGTTAGGCATGACCGGGGTCACTGTTTTTGTGTCAAAAAATGAAAAAAATTTCTGCAATTTTTGTTTTTAATGTTTTTAGGCCTGTCCAGAATGTCGATAGTTCGGCTCTCACTGTTTTTGTGTCAGAAATAAAAAATATTCTGATTATTAAAATGTTCTAAATTTTTTAGGCTGTCATCTTTTTCGGCATATTCATTTTATAATAATCTAATATTTTGATGTTTCAAAATGTTTTTAGGCCTGTCCAGAATGTCGCTAGTTCGGCATGACCGGTCACTATTTTGTGTAACGAAAACGAAAAAAATATCTGCAATTTTTGTGAAAATGGTTCTAAAATTTTTTTTTAGGCCTGTCCAGAATATCGCTTTTCGCATACGTAAATATTCTGCAATTTTTGTGAAAATGGTTATAAAATGTTTTTGCTTCAGAATGTCGATAGTTCGGCTTACCGAATCTGTTTTTGTGTCACAAAAATGAAAAAAAAATCTGCATTTTTGTAAAAATTGTTCTAAAATTTATTTTTAGAGCCTGTCCAAATGTCGCTTTTCGACATATCGGAGTCACTATTTTAGGTGACAAAATAAAATCTAATTTTTGTAAAATTTTTAAAATTTTTTAGGCCTGTCCAGAATGTCGTAATTCGGCATAGTCACTATTTTTGTGTCACGAAAATAAAATATCTGCAATTTTTGTCAAAATGGTTCTAAAAAATTTTTAGCCTGTCCGGAATTCTTTTTCGGCATACTCACTTTTTTTTCAAATAAAATCTGAGCTATTTTTGTGAAAATTGTTCTAAAATGTTTTTCAGTGTCCAAATGTCGTAGTTCGGCATATCGGGTCACTATTTTTGTGTCACAAAAAAATGAACAAAAAATATCTGCTATTTTTGTGAAAATTGTTCTAAAATGTTTTTAGGCCTTCAAATTCGCTTTTTCGGCATTTCGATCTTTTTTTTAAACAAAAATAGAAATGTCTGCAATTTTTGAGAAAATAGTTTTAAAAATGTTTTTAGGCCTGTCCAGAATATATGTTTCATGTCTGTTTTTGTCTAAATTCTTTTTTTTTTTTTTCTATTCTGTTCATGATCTCTTGTTTTTGGTACAAAATAGATCTGCAATTTTTGTGAAAATAGTTTTAAAATGTTTTTAGGCCTGTCAGAATTCTAGATTCGGCATGACCGGGGTCACTGTTTTTGTGTCAAAAAATAAAAAATTACTTTTTTGTAATTTTCTAAAATGTTTTTAGGCCTGTCCAAAATTCTAGTTAAAAGCATAATCATCATTTTTTAGGTACAAAATAGAAATCTACAATTTTTGTGAAAATAGTTTTAAAATGTTTTTCAGGCCTTTCCAATTCATGTTCGGCATACCGTCTTTTTTGTGTCACATAAAAAAATAGCTATTTTTATGAAAATTGTTCTACAATTTTGCCTTCCAAAATGTCTAGTTAGGCATGATCGAGTCATTATTTTTGTACAAAATAAAATCTGCAATTTTTGTGAAAATATTTTAAAATGTTTTTAGGCCTGTCCAAATGTTCTGTTCGGCTGACGGGGTCACTGTTTTTGTGACGTGAAAATGAAAAATATCTATTTTTTAAATGTTATAAATTTTTTTTTTTGGCTGTCAGAATGTCGATATTTCGGCATGACCGGGGTCACTGTTTTTGTGTCAAAAATAAAAAAATCTAGCTATTTTTGTGAAATTTTCTAAATGTTTTTAGGCCTGTCCAAAATGTCGCTAGTTCGGCATGTTCGGAGTCATTGTTTTTGAGTACAAAAATAGAAATCTGCAATTTTTGTGAAAATTTTTAAAATTTTTTAGCCTGTCCAGAATGTTAGTTCGCATGATCGGTCTTGTTTTTTGTTAAATTTCTAAATTTTTGTGAAAATGTTTTAAAATGTTTTTGCCTGTCCAGAATTATTTCGGCTGACCGGGGTCACTGTTTTTGTGTCAAAAATAAAAAAAAAATCTTATTTTTGTGAAAATTGTTCTAAATGTTTTTAGGCCTTCCAAATGTCCCTAGTTCATATCAGTCTTTTTTTGGTGACAAACTAATCTAATTTTTTGAAAATAGTTTTAAAATGTTTTTAGGCCTTTCCAGAATGTCTCTGTTCCTCTTTTTTGTTTCGTTAAAATAAAAAAATATTGCATTTTTGAATTTTAATTTTTTTAGCGCCTGTCAATTCATAGTTCGCACTGCCGGTCTGTTTATGTGTCAAAAAATGAAAAAAAAATCTGACTATTTTTGTGAAAATTGTTCTAAAATGTTTTTAGCCTGTCCAAATTCGTTTGCATGATTCTTGTTTTTGTTAGAAATCTGCAATTTTTGTGAAAATGTTTTAAAATGTTTTTAGCCTTTCCAGTTCCTTTTGGGTCACTGTTTTTGTTCGTGAAAATAAAATATCTGCAATTTTTGTGAGAATATTATAAAATGTTTTTTCAGGCCTGTCAGAATTCATATTCATACCGGTCTTTTATGTGTCAAAAAATGAAAAAAATCTGACTATTTTTGTAAAATTGTTCTAAAATATTTTTAGGCCTGTCCAATTTAGTTCGGCATGATCGGAGTCTTGTTTTTGGTGACAAAAAAAATCTGCTATTTTTGTAAAATAGTTTTAAATGTTTTTAGGCTGTCCAGAATCTGCTAGTTCCCGTCCTTTTTTGAAAATAAAAAAATATCTGAATTTTTGTGAAAATTTATAAAATGTTTTTAGGCCTGTCATTTTTCCATGACGGTCTGTTTTTGTGTCAAATAAAAAAAAATCTTTTTTGTAAATTTTCTAAAATTCTTTTTAGGCCTCTCAAAATGTCGCTAGTTCGGCATGACCGGGTCTTTTTTTGTACAAAAATAAAATCTGCAATTTTTGTGAAAATAGTTTTAAAATGTTTTTAGGCCTGTCAGAATGTCGTAGTTCCATACGTCTTTTTGTTCGCGAAAATAAAAAAATCTGAATTTTTGTGAAAATGGTTTTAAAATGTTTTTAGTTTCGAATTCGTAGTTGGCATGCCGGGTCCCTGTTTTTGTTAAAATAAAAAAAAATCTGAGCTATTTTTGTGAAAATTGTTCTAAAATGTTTTTAGGCCTGTCAAATGTCGCTAGTTCGGCGTGATCGGGGTCCTGTTTTTGGTGTCCAAAATGAAAAAAAAAAATCTAATTTTTTAAAATTGTTCTAAAATGTTTTTAGGCCTTCAAATGTCCTTTCATTCGAGTCATTGTTTTTGGTACACTATCTCAATTTTTTAAAATAGTTTTAAAATGTTTTTAAGGCCTGTCAGAATGTCGATAGTTTGGCATGACGGTCATGTTTTTGTGTCAAAAAATGAAAAAATTTTCTGAGCTATTTTTGTGAAAATTGTTCTAAAATGTTTTTAGGCCTGTCCAAGATCGCTAGTTCGGCATATCGGTCATTTTTTTATGAATCTATTTTTGTATTTTTAAATGTTTTTAGCCTTGATTCGCTAGTTCGCCTGATCGTCATTTAAAAAAAAATTCTGCAATTTTTTGTAAAATGGTTATAAAATGTTTTTACGCCTGTCCAGAATGTCATAGTTCGGCATACCGGGTCACTGTTTTTGTGTCAAAAAATGAAAAAAAAATCTAGCTATTTTTGTGAAAATTGTTCTAAAATGTATTTTTAGGCCTGTCCAAAATGTCGCTAGTTCGGCATGACCGGTCATTATTTTTGAGTGACAAAAATAAATCTACAATTTTTGTGAAAATAGTTTTAAAATGTTTTTGACCTGTCCAGAATGTGCTAGTTCCTGACGGGGTCCTTTTTGTATCGTGAAAATGAAAAAAAATATCTCAATTTTTGGTGAAAATGGTTCATAAAATGTTTTTATTCCTTTTTCGCACGACGGGGTCACTTTTTTTCAAAAATGAAAAAAAATCTGCTATTTTTGTGAAATTGTTCTAAAATGTTTTTAGGCCTTCTAAATTTAGTTCATGATCGTCTTTTTTTCTAAATATCTGCAATTTTTGTAATTTTCTAAAATTTTTTTAGGTGTCCAATCCTTTGCATGATCGGATCTTGTACAAAAATAGAAATCTGCAATTTTTGTGAAAATAGTTTTAAAATTTTTTAGCCTGTAATCTTTTCGGGTCCTGTTTTTGTTCAAAAATAAAAATATCTGACTATTTTTTGAAAATTGTTCTAATGTTTTTAGGCCTGTAATGTCCTAGTTTGGCATGATTCATTGTTTTTGGTGACAAAATAAAATCTACAATTTTTGTGAAAATAGTTTTAATGTTTTTAGCTGTCCAGAATGTCGCTAGTTCGGCGTGACCGGGGTCACTTTTTTGTTCAAAAAATAAAAAAAAAATCTATATTTTTTAATTGTTCTAAAATGTTTTTAGGCCTTTCCAAAATGTCGCTAGTTCCATATCGGTCATTTTTTTGGTGACAAAATAAAATCTGCAATTTTTGTGAAAATAGTTTTAAAATGTTTTTAGGCCTTCAGATTCTTTTCCGTCACTGTTTTTGTGTCAAAAAATAAAAAAAATTCTGAGCTATTTTTGTGAAAATTTTTAATTTTTTAGCCTGTCCAAAATTCGCTAGTTTGGCATAATCGGAGTCATTGTTTTTGGTGACAAAAATAGAAATCTGCAATTTTTTGAAAATTTTTAAATGTTTTTAGGCCTTTCATGTCCTAGTTCGGCATACCGGGTCACTGTTTTTGTGTTAATAAAAAAATATCTGCAATTTTTGTGAAAATGGTTATAAAATGTTTTTAGGCCTGTCCAGAATGTCGATAGTTCGGCATACCGGGGTCACTGTTTTTGTTCAAAAAATAAAAAAAAATCTGAGTATTTTTGTGAAAATTTTCTAAAATGTTTTTTAGGCCTGTCCAAAATGTAGTATTCGGCATGATCGGGTCTTGTTTTTGGTGACAAAAATAGAAATCTGCAATTTTTGTGAAAATATTTTAAAATTTTTTAGCCTCTCAATTTGTTCGTTCTTTTTTGCCTTCTATTTTTGTGATTTTTAATTTTTTGTTCTTTAGTTCCATGACCGGGGTCACTGTTTTTTGTCAAAAAATGAAAAAAAATCTGAGCTATTTTTGTGAAAATTGTTCTAAAATGTTTTTAGGCCTGTCCAAAATGTCGCTAGTTCGGCATGATCGGAGTCATTGTTTTTGGTGACAAAAATAGAAATCTGCAATTTTTGTGAAAATAGTTTTAAAATTTTTTTAGGCCTTTCCAGAATGTCGCTAGTTCGGCTACTGTTTTTGTGTCGTGAAAATGAAAAAAAATATCTGCATTTTTGTGAAAATGGTTATAAAATGTTTTTAGGCCTGTCCAGAATGTCGATAGTCTCGGCATGACCGGGGTCACTGTTTTTGTGTCAAAAAATGAAAAAAAAATCTGAGCTATTTTTGTGAAAATTGTTCTAAAATGTTTTTAGGCCTGTCCAAAATGTCGCTAGTTCGGCATGATCGGAGTCATTGTTTTTGGTGACAAAAATAGAAATCTGCAATTTTTTGTGAAAATAGTTTTAAAATGTTTTTTAGGCCTTTCCAGATGTCCATTACCTGTTTTTGTCGTAAAATGAAAAAAATCTATTTTTGTGAAATGTTATAAAATGTTTTTTTAGGCCTGTCCAGAATGTCGATAGTTCGGCATGACCGGGGTCACTGTTTTTGTGTCAAAAAATGAAAAAAAAATCTGAGCTATTTTGTGAAAATTGTTCTAAAATGTTTTTTTAGGCCTGTCCAAAATGTCGCTAGTTCGGCATGATCGGGAGTCATTGTTTTTGGTGACAAAAATAGAAATCTGCAATTTTTGTGAAAATAGTTTTAAATGTTTTTTAGGCCTGTCCAGAATGTCGCTAGTTCGGCGCCGGGGTCATGTTTTTGTGTCGTGAAAATGAAAAAAAATATCTGCAATTTTTTGTGAAAATGGTTATAAAATGTTTTTAGGCCTGTCAGAATGTCGATAGTTCGGCATGACCGGGGTCACTGTTTTTGTGTCAAAAAATGAAAAAAAAATCTGAGCTATTTTGTGAAAATTGTTCTAAAATGTTTTTTTTAGGCCTGTCCAAAATGTCGCTAGTTCGCATGACCGGAGTCACTGTTTTTGGTGACAAAAATAGAAATCTGCAATTTTTGTGAAAATAGTTTTAAAATGTTTTTTTAGGCCTGTCCAGAATGTCGCTAGTTCGGCATGACCGGGGTCACTGTTTTTGTGTCGTGAAAATGAAAAAAAATATCTGCAATTTTTTGTGAAAATGGTTATAAAATGTTTTTTTAGGCCTGTCCAGAATGTCGATAGTTCGGCATGACCGGGGTCACTGTTTTTGTGTCAAAAATGAAAAAAAAATCTGAGCTATTTTTGTGAAAATTGTTCTAAAATGTTTTTTTAGGCCTGTCCAAAATGTCGCTAGTTCGGCATGATCGGTCACTGTTTTTGTGTCAAAAAATGAACCAAAAAAATCTGAGCTATTTTTTGTGAAAATTGTTCTAAAATGTTTTTTTAGGCCTGTCCAAAATGTCGCTAGTTCGGCATGATCGGATCATTGTTTTTGGTGACAAAATAGAAATCTGCAATTTTTGTGAAAATAGTTTTAAAATGTTTTTAGGCCTGTCCAGAATGTCGATAGTTTGGCATGACCGGGGTCACTGTTTTTGTGTCAAAAAATGAAAAAAAAATTCTGAGCTATTTTTGTGAAAATTGTTCTAAAATGTTTTTTTAGGCCTGTCCAAAATGTCGCTAGTTTGGCATGATCGGAGTCATTGTTTTTGGTGACAAAAATAGAAATCTGCAATTTTTGTGAAAATAGTTTTAAAATGTTTTTTAGGCCTGTCCAGAATGTCGCTAGTTCGGCATGACCGGGTCACTGTTTTTGTGTCGTGAAAATGAAAAAAAATATCTGCAATTTTTGTGAAAATGGTTATAAAATGTTTTTTAGGCCTGTCCAGAATGTCGATAGTTCGGCATGACCCGGGGTCACTGTTTTGTGTCAAAAAATGAAAAAAAAATCTGAGCTATTTTTGTGAAAATTGTTCTAAAATGTTTTTTTAGGCCTGTCCAAAATGTCGCTAGTTCGGCATGATCGGAGTCATTGTTTTTGGTGACAAAAATAGAAATCTGCAATTTTTGTGAAAATAGTTTTAAAATGTTTTTTAGGCCTGTCCAGAATGTCGCTAGTTCGGCATGACCGGGGTCACTGTTTTTGTGTCGTGAAAATGAAAAAAATATCTGCATTTTTTTGTGAGAATGGTTATAAAATGTTTTTTTAGGCCTGTCCAAATGTCGCTAGTTCGGCATGATCGGGGTCACTGTTTTTGTGTCAAAAAATGAACAAAAAAATCTGAGCTATTTTTGTGAAAATTGTTCTAAAATGTTTTTTTAGGCCTGTCCAAAATGTCGCTAGTTCGGCATGATCCGGAGTCATTGTTTTTGGTGACAAAAATAGAAATCTGCAATTTTTGTGAAAATAGTTTTAAAATGTTTTTTAGGCCTGTCCAGAATGTCGATAGTTTGGCATGACCGGGGTCACTGTTTTTGTGTCAAAAAATGAAAAAAAAAATCTGAGCTATTTTTGTGAAAATTGTTCTAAAATGTTTTTTTAGGCCTGTCCAAAATGTCGCTAGTTTGGCATGATCGGAGTCATTGTTTTTGGTGACAAAAATAGAAATCTGCAATTTTTTGTGAAAATAGTTTTAAAATGTTTTTTTAGGCCTGTCCAGAATGTCGCTAGTTCGGCATGACCGGGGTCACTGTTTTTGTGTCGTGAAAATGAAAAAAAAAATCTGAGCTATTTTTGTGAAAATTGTTCTAAAATGTTTTTTTTAGGCCTGTCCAAATGTCGCTAGTTCGGCATGATCGGGTCACTGTTTTTGTGTCAAAAAATGAACCAAAAAATCTGAGCTATTTTTGTGAAAATTGTTCTAAAATGTTTTTTTAGGCCTGTCCAAAATGTCGCTAGTTCGGCATGATCGGAGTCATTGTTTTTGGTGACAAAAATTGAAATCTGCAATTTTTGTGAAAATAGTTTTAAAATGTTTTTTAGGCCTGTCCAGAATGTCGATAGTTTGGCATGACCGGGGTCACTGTTTTTGTGTCAAAAAATGAAAAAAAAATCTGAGCTATTTTTGTGAAAATTGTTCTA
Organism: Salmo salar; assembly: GCF_905237065.1. NCBI lineage: Eukaryota > Metazoa > Chordata > Actinopteri > Salmoniformes > Salmonidae > Salmo > Salmo salar. The sequence goes on along the minus strand of NW_025549168.1, from coordinate 233,822 downwards.
AAATGTTTTTTTAGGCCTGTCCAAAATGTCGCTAGTTCGGCATGATCGGAGTCATTGTTTTTGGTGACAAAAATAGAAATCTGCAATTTTTTGTGAAAATAGTTTTAAAATGTTTTTTTAGGCCTGTCCAGAATGTCGCTAGTTCGGCATGACCGGGGTCACTGTTTTTGTGTCGTGAAAATGAAAAAAAAATATCAGCATTTTTTTGTGAGAATGGTTATAAAATGTTTTTTTAGGCCTGTCCAGAATGTCGATAGTTCGGCATGACCGGGGTCACTGTTTTTGTGTCAAAAAATGAACAAAAAAAATCTGAGCTTTTTTTGTGAAAATTGTTCTAAAATGTTTTTTTTAGGCCTGTCCAAAATGTCGCTAGTTCGGCATGATCGGAGTCATTGTTTTTGGTGACAAAAATAGAAATCTGCAATTTTTGTGAAAATAGTTTTAAAATGTTTTTAGGCCTGTCCAGAATGTCGATAGTTCGGCATGACCGGGGTCACTGTTTTTGTGTCGTGAAAATGAAAAAAAATATCTGCAATTTTTGTGAAAATGGTTATAAAATGTTTTTTAGGCCTGTCCAAAATGTCGCTAGTTCGGCATGATCGGAGTCATTGTTTTTGGTGACAAAAATAGAAATCTGCAATTTTTGTGAAAATAGTTTTAAAATGTTTTTTTAGGCCTGTCCAGAATGTCGCTAGTTCGGCATGATCGGAGTCATTGTTTTTGGTGTCAAAAATGAAAAGAAATCTGCAATTTTTGTGAAAATAGTTTTAAAATGTTTTTTTAGGCCTGTCCAAAATGTCGCTAGTTCGGCATGATCGGAGTCATTGTTTTTGGTGACAAAAATAGAAATCTGCAATTTTTGTGAAAATAGTTTTAAAATGTTTTTTAGGCCTTTCCAGAATGTCGCTAGTTCGGCATGACCGGGGTCACTGTTTTTGTGTCGTGAAAATGAAAAAAAATATCTGCAATTTTTTGTGAGAATAGTTATAAAATGTTTTTTAGGCCTGTCCAGAATGTCGATAGTTCGGCATGACCGGGGTCACTGTTTTTGTGTCAAAAATGAAAAAAAAAATCTGAGCTATTTTTGTGAAAATTGTTCTAAAATGTTTTTTAGGCCTGTCCAAAATGTCGCTAGTTCGGCATGATCGGAGTCACTGTTTTTGGTGACAAAAATAGAAATCTGCAATTTTTGTGAAAATAGTTTTAAAATGTTTTTTTAGGCCTTTCCAGAATGTCGCTAGTTCGGCGTCACTGTTTTTGTGTCGTGAAAATGAAAAAAAAATATCAGCAATTTTTGTGAGAATAGTTATAAAATGTTTTTTTAGGCCTGTCCAGAATGTCGATAGTTCGGCATGACCGGGGTCACTGTTTATGTGTCAAAAAATGAAAAAAAAATCTGAGCTATTTTTGTGAAAATTGTTCTAAAATGTTTTTTTAGGCCTGTCCAAAATGTCGCTAGTTCGGCATGATCGGAGTCATTGTTTTTGGTGACAAAAATAGAAATCTGCAATTTTTTGTGAAAATAGTTTTAAAATGTTTTTTTAGGCCTGTCCAGAATGTCGCTAGTTCGGCTGACCGGGGTCACTGTTTTTGTGTCGTGAAAATGAAAAAAAATATCTGCAATTTTTTGTGAAAATGGTTATAAAATGTTTTTTTAGGCCTGTCCAGAATGTCGATAGTTCGGCATGACCGGGGTCACTGTTTTTGTGTCAAAAATGAAGAAAAAAATCTGAGCTATTTTTGTGAAAATTGTTCTAAAATGTTTTTTTAGGCCTGTCCAAAATGTCGCTAGTTCGGCATGATCGGAGTCATTGTTTTTGGTGACAAAAATAGAAATCTGCAATTTTTTGTGAAAATAGTTTTAAAATGTTTTTTAGGCCTGTCCAGAATGTCGCTAGTTCGGCATGACCGGGGTCACTGTTTTTGTGTCGTGAAAATGAAAAAAAATATCTGCAATTTTTTGTGAAAATGGTTATAAAATGTTTTTTTAGGCCTGTCCAGAATGTCGATAGTTCGGCATGACCGGGGTCACTGTTTTTGTGTCAAAAAATGAAAAAAAAATCTGGCTATTTTTGTGAAAATAGTTTTAAAATGTTTTTTTAGGCCTGTCCAGAATGTCGCTAGTTCGGCATGACCGGGGTCACTGTTTTTGTGTCGAAAAAAAAAAAAATCTGAGCTATTTTTGTGAAAATTGTTCTAAAATGTTTTTTAGGCCTGTCCAAAATGTCGCTAGTTCGGCATGATCGGAGTCATTGTTTTTGGTGACAAAAATAGAAATCTGCAATTTTTTGTGAAAATAGTTTTAAAATGTTTTTTAGGCCTGTCCAGAATGTCGCTAGTTCGGCCCGGGTCACTGTTTTTGTGTCGTGAAAATGAAAAAAAATATCAGCATTTTTTTGTGAAAATGGTTATAAAATGTTTTTTAGGCCTGTCCAGAATGTCGATAGTTCGGCATGACCGGGGTCACTGTTTTTGTGTCAAAAAATGAAAAAAAAATCTGAGCTATTTTTGTGAAAATTGTTCTAAAATGTTTTTTTAGGCCTGTCCAAAATGTCGATAGTTCGGCATGACCGGAGTCATTGTTTTTGGTGACAAAAATAGAAATCTGCAATTTTTGTGAAAATAGTTTTAAAATGTTTTTTTAGGCCTGTCCAGAATGTCGCTAGTTCGGCATGACCGGGGTCACTGTTTTTGTGTCGTGAAAATGAAAAAAAATATCTGCAATTTTTGTGAAAATGGTTATAAAATGTTTTTTTAGGCCTGTCCAGAATGTCGATAGTTCGGCATGACCGGGGTCACTGTTTTTGTGTCAAAAAATGAAAAAAAAATCTGAGCTATTTTTGTGAAAATTGTTCTAAAATGTTTTTTAGGCCTGTCCAAAATGTCGCTAGTTCGGCATGATCGGAGTCATTGTTTTTGGTGACAAAAATAGAAATCTGCAATTTTTGTGAAAATAGTTTTAAAATGTTTTTTAGGCCTGTCCAGAATGTCGCTAGTTCGGCATGACCGGGGTCACTGTTTTTGTGTCAAAAAAATGAAAAATAAATATCTGCAATTTTTGTGAAAATGGTTATAAAATGTTTTTTTAGGCCTGTCCAGAATGTCGATAGTTCGGCATGACCGGGGTCACTGTTTTTGTGTCAAAAATGAAGAAAAAAATCTGAGCTATTTTTGTGAAAATTGTTCTAAAATGTTTTTTAGGCCTGTCCAGAATGTCGCTAGTTCGGCATGACCGGGGTCACTGTTTTTGTGTCAAAAAAATAAAAATGAAAAAAAAAAAATCTGAGCTTTTTTGTGAAAATGGTTCTAAATGTTTTTTTAGGCCTGTCCAAAATGTCGCTAGTTCGGCATGATCGGAGTCATTGTTTTTGATGACAAAAATAGAAATCGACAATTTTTTGTGAAAATAGTTTTAAAAAGTTTTTTAGGCCTGTCCAGAATGTCGCTAGTTCGGCATGACCAGGGTCACTGTTTTTGTATCGTGAAAATGAAAAAAAAATATCTGCAATTTTTTGTGAAAATGGTTATAAAATGTTTTTTTAGGCCTGTCCAGAATGTCGATAGTTCGGCATGACCGGGGTCACTGTTTTTGTGTCAAAAAATGAAAAAAAATATCTGGCAATTTTTGTGAAAATGGTTATAAAATGTTTTTTTTAGGCCTGTCCAAAATGTCGATAGTTCGGCATGACCGGGGTCACTGTTTTTGGTGACAAAAATAGAAATCTGCAATTTTTGTGAAAATAGTTTTAAAATGTTTTTTAGGCCTGTCCAGAATGTCGATAGTTCGGCATGACCGGGGTCACTGTTTTTGTGTCAAAAAATGAAGAAAAAAAATCTGAGCTATTTTTGTGAAAATTGTTCTAAAATGTTTTTTTTAGGCCTGTCCAAAATGTCGCTAGTTCGGCATGATCGGAGTCATTGTTTTTGGTGACAAAAATAGAAATCTGCAATATTTTGTGGAAATTGTTTTAAAATGTTTTTTTAGGCCTGTCCAGAATGTCGCTAGTTCGGCATGACCGGGGTCACTGTTTTTGTGTCAAAAAAATTAAAAAATGAAAAAAAAAATCTGAGCTTTTTTGTGAAAATGGTTATAAAATGTTTTTTAGGCCTGTCCAGAATGTCGATAGTTCGGCATGACCGGGGACACTGTTTTTGTGTCAAAAAATGAAAAAAAAAATCTGAGCTAATTTTGTGAAAATTGTTCTAAAATGTTTTTTTAGGCCTGTCCAAAATGTCGCTAGTTCGGCATGATCGGAGTCACTGTTTTTGGTGACAAAAATAGAAATCTGCAATTTTTTGTGAAAATAGTTTTAAAATGTTTTTTTAGGCCTGTCCATAATGTCGCTAGTTCGGCATGACGGGGTCACTGTTTTTGTGTCGTGAAAATGAAAAAAAATATCTGCAATTTTTTGTGAAAATGGTTATAAAATGTTTTTTTAGGCCTGTCCAGAATGTCGATAGTTCGGCATGACCGGGGCCACTGTTTTTGTGTCAAAAAAATAAAAAATGAAAAATAAAAATCTGAGCTTTTTTGTGAAAATGGTTCTAAATATTTTTTTAGGCCTGTCCAAAATGTTGCTACTTCGGCATAATCGGAGTCATCGTTTTTGATGACAAAAATAGAAATCGACAATTTTTTGTGAAAATAGTTTTAAAAAGTTTTTTTAGGCCTGTCCAGAATGTCGCTAGTTCGGCATGACCGGGGTCACTGTTTTTGTATCGTGAAAATGAAAAAAAAATATCTGCAATTTTTTGTGAAAATGGTTATAAAATGTTTTTTTAGGCCTGTCCAGAATGTCGATAGTTCGGCATGACCGGGGTCACTGTTTTTGTGTCAAAAAATGAAAAAAAATATCTGCAATTTTTTGTGAAAATGGTTATAAAATGTTTTTTTTAGGCCTGTCCAAAATGTCGATAGTTCGGCATGACCGGGGTCACTGTTTTTGGTGACAAAAATAGAAATCTGCAATTTTTGTGAAAATAGTTTTAAAATGTTTTTTAGGCCTGTCCAGAATGTCGATAGTTCGGCATGACCGGGGTCACTGTTTTTGTGTCAAAAAATGAAAAAAAAATCTGAGCTATTTTTGTGAAAATTGTTCTAAAATGTTTTTTTAGGCCTGTCCAAAATGTCGCTAGTTCGGCATGATCGGAGTCATTGTTTTTGGTGACAAAAATAGAAATCTGCAATATTTTGTGAAAATAGTTTTAAAATGTTTTTTAGGCCTGTCCAGAATGTCGCTAGTTCGGCATGACCGGGGTCACTGTTTTTGTGTCGTGAAAATGAAAAAAAAATATCTGCAATTTTTTGTGAAAATGGTTATAAAATGTTTTTTAGGCCTGTCCAGAATGTCGATAGTTCGGCATGACCGGGGTCACTGTTTTTGTGTCAAAAAAATAAAAATGAAAAATAAAAAATCTGAGCTTTTTTGTGAAAATGGTTCTAAAATATTTTTTTAGGCCTGTCCAAAATGTCGCTAGTTCGGCATGATCGGAGTCATCGTTTTTGATGACAAAAATAGAAATCTGCAATTTTTTGTGAAAATAGTTTTAAAAAGTTTTTTTAGGCCTGTCCAGAATGTCGCTAGTTCGGCATCATCGGAGTCATTGTTTTTGGTGACAAAAATAGAAATCTGCAATTTTTTGTGAAAATAGTTTTAAAATGTTTTTTTAGGCCTGTCCAGAATGTCGCTAGTTCGGCATGACCGGGGTCACTGTTTTTGTGTCGTGAAAATGAAAAAAAAATATCTGCAATTTTTTGTGAAAATGGTTATAAAATGTTTTTTTAGGCCTGTCCAGAATGTCGATAGTTCGGCATGACCGGGGTCACTGTTTTTGTGTCAAAAAATGAAAAAAAAAATCTGAGCTATTTTTGTGAAAATGGTTCTAAAATGTTTTTTTAGGCCTGTCCAAAATGTCGCTAGTTCGGCATGATCGGAGTCATTGTTTTTGGTGACAAAAATAGAAATCTGCAATTTTTTGTGAAAATAGTTTTAAAATGTTTTTTTAGGCCTGTCCAGAATGTCGCTGTTCGGTCACTGTTTTTGTGTCGTGAAAATGCAAAAAAAATATCTGCATTTTTTTGTGAGAATGGTTATAAAATGTTTTTTTAGGCCTGTCCAGAATGTCGATAGTTCGGCATGACCGGGGTCACTGTTTTTGTGTCAAAAAATGAAAAAAAAATCTGAGCTATTTTTTGTGAAAATTGTTCTAAAATGTTTTTTTAGGCCTGTCCAAAATGTCGCTAGTTCGGCATGGTCGGAGTCATTGTTTTTGGTGACAAAAATAGAAATCTGCAATTTTTGTGAAAATAGTTTTAATATGTTTTTTAGGCCTGTCCAGAATGTCGCTAGTTCGGCATGACCGGGGTCACTGTTTTTGTGTCGTGAAAATGAAAAAAAAATATCTGCAATTTTTTGTGAAAATGGTTATAAAATGTTTTTTTAGGCCTGTCCAGAATGTCGATAGTTCGGCATGACCGGGGTCACTGTTTTTGTGTCAAAAAATGAAAAAAAAATCTGAGCTATTTTTGTGAAAATTGTTCTAAAATGTTTTGTTTAGGCCTGTCCAAAATGTCGCTAGTTCGGCATGATCGGAGTCATTGTTTTTGGTGACAAAAATAGAAATCTGCAATTTTTTGTGAAAATAGTTTTAAAATGTTTTTTTAGGCCTGTCCAGATTGTCGCTAGTTCGGCATGACCGGGGTCACTGTTTTTGTGTCGTGAAAATGAAAAAAAAATATCTGCAATTTTTTGTGAAAATGGTTATAAAATGTTTTTTTAGGCCTGTCCAGAATGTCGATAGTTCGGCATGACCGGAGTCACTGTTTTTGGTGACAAAAATAGAAAATCTGCAATTTTTGTGAAAATAGTTCTAAAATGTTTTTTAGGCCTGTCCAGAATGTCGCCAGTTCGGCATGATCGGAGTCATTGTTTTTGGTGACAAAAATAGAAATCTGCAATTTTTTGTGAAAATAGTTTTAAAATGTTTTTTAGGCCTGTCCAGAATGTCGATAGTTCGGCATGACCGGGGTCACTGTTTTTGTGTCAAAAAATGAAGAAAAAAATCTGAGCTATTTTTGTGAAAATTGTTCTAAAATGTTTTTTTAGGCCTGTCCAAAATGTCGCTAGTTCGGCATGACCGGGGTCACTGTTTTTGGTGACAAAAATAGAAATCTGCAATTTTTTGTGAAAATAGTTTTAAAATGTTTTTTTAGGCCTGTCCAGAATGTCGCTAGTTCGGCATGACCGGGGTCACTGTTTTTGTGTCGAGAAAATGAAAAAAAATATCAGCAATTTTTTGTGAGAATGGTTATAAAATGTTTTTTAGGCCTGTCCAGAATGTCGCTAGTTCGGCATGACCGGGGTCACTGTTTTTGTGTCGTGAAAATGAAAAAAAAATATCAGCATTTTTTTGTGAGAATGGTTATAAAATGTTTTTTTAGGCCTGTCCAGAATGTCGATAGTTCGGCATGACCGGGGTCACTGTTTTTGTGTCAAAAATGAACAAAAAAATCTGAGCTATTTTTGTGAAAATTGTTCTAAAATGTTTTTTTTAGGCCTGTCCAAAATGTCGCTAGTTCGGCATGATCGGAGTCATTGTTTTTGGTGACAAAAATAGAAATCTGCAATTTTTTGTGAAAATAGTTTTAAAATGTTTTTTTAGGCCTGTCCAGAATGTCGATAGTTCGGCATGACCGGGGTCACTGTTTTTGTGTCGTGAAAATGAAAAAAAAAAATCTGCAATTTTTTGTGAAAATGGTTATAAAATGTTTTTTTAGGCCTGTCCAGAATGTCGATAGTTCGGCATGACCGGAGTCACTGTTTTTGGTGTCAAAAATAGAAAAAATCTGCTATTTTTGTGAAAATAGTTTTAAAATGTTTTTTTAGGCCTGTCCAGAATGTCGCTAGTTCGGCATGATCGGAGTCATTGTTTTTGGTGACAAAAATAGAAATCTGCAATTTTTTGTGAAAATAGTTTTAAAATGTTTTTTTAGGCCTGTCCAAAATGTCGCTAGTTCGGCATGACCGGGGTCACTGTTTTTGGTGACAAAAATAGAAATCTGCAATTTTTTGTGAAAATAGTTTTAAAATGTTTTTTAGGCCTTTCCAGAATGTCGCTAGTTCGGGGGTCACTGTTTTTGTGTCGTGAAAATGAAAAAAAAATATCTGCATTTTTTTGTGAAAATGGTTATAAAATGTTTTTTTAGGCCTGTCCAGAATGTCGATAGTTCGGCATGACCGGGGTCACTGTTTTTGTGTCAAAAAATGAAAAAAAAAATCTGAGCTATTTTTGTGAAAATTGTTCTAAAATGTTTTTTTTAGGCCTGTCCAAAATGTCGCTAGTTCGGCATGATCGGAGTCACTGTTTTTGGTGACAAAAATAGAAATCTGCAATTTTTTGTGAAAATAGTTTTAAAATGTTTTTTTAGGCCTGTCCAGAATGTAGCTAGTTCGGCCCGGGGTCACTGTTTTTGTGTCGTGAAAATGAAAAAAAATATCTGCATTTTTTTGTGAAAATGGTTATAAAATGTTTTTTAGGCCTGTCCAGAATGTCGATAGTTCGGCATGACCGGGGTCACTGTTTTTGTGTCAAAAATGAAAAAAAAAATCTGAGCTATTTTTGTGAAAATTGTTCTAAAATGTTTTTTTAGGCCTGTCCAAAATGTCGATAGTTCGGCATGACCGGGGTCACTGTTTTTGGTGACAAAAATAGAAATCTGCAATTTTTTGTGAAAATAGTTTTAAAATGTTTTTTTAGGCCTGTCCAGAATGTCGCTAGTTCGGCATGACCGGGGTCACTGTTTTTGTGTCGTGAAAATGAAAAAAAAATATCTGCAATTTTTTGTGAAAATGGTTATAAAATGTTTTTTTAGGCCTGTCCAGAATGTCGATAGTTCGGCATGACCGGGGTCACTGTTTTTGTGTCAAAAAATGAAAAAAAAATCTGAGCTATTTTTGTGAAAATTGTTCTAAAATGTTTTTTTTAGGCCTGTCCAAAATGTCGCTAGTTCGGCATGATCGGAGTCATTGTTTTTGGTGACAAAAATAGAAATCTGCAATTTTTGTGAAAATAGTTTTAAAATGTTTTTTAGGCCTGTCCAGAATGTCGCTAGTTCGGCATGACCGGGGTCACTGTTTTTGTGTCGAGAAAATAAAAAATAAATATCTGCAATTTTTTGTGAAAATGGTTATAAAATGTTTTTTTAGGCCTGTCCAGAATGTCGATAGTTCGGCATGACCGGGGTCACTGTTTTTGTGTCAAAAAATGAAAAAAAAAAATCTGAGCTATTTTTGTGAAAATTGTTTTAAAATGTTTTTTTAGGCCTGTCCAGAATGTCGCTAGTTCGGCATGACCGGGGTCACTGTTTTTGTGTCAAAAAAATTAAAAAATGAAAAATAAAAAATCTGAGCTTTTTTTGTGAAAATGGTTCTAAATATTTTTTTAGGCCTGTCCAAAATGTTGCTAGTTCGGCATGATCGGAGTCATCGTTTTTGATGACAAAAATAGAAATCGACAATTTTTTGTGAAAATAGTTTTAAAAAGTTTTTTTAGGCCTGTCCAGAATGTCGCTAGTTCGGCCTGACCGGGGTCACTGTTTTTGTATCGTGAAAATGAAAAAAAAATATCTGCAATTTTTTGTGAAAATGGTTATAAAATGTTTTTTTAGGCCTGTCCAGAATGTCGATAGTTCGGCATGACCGGGGTCACTGTTTTTGTGTCAAAAAATGAAAAAAAAATATCTGCAATTTTTTGTGAAAATGGTTATAAAATGTTTTTTTTAGGCCTGTCCAAAATGTCGATAGTTCGGCATGACCGGGGTCACTGTTTTTGGTGACAAAAATAGAAATCTGCAATTTTTTGTGAAAATAGTTTTAAAATGTTTTTTTAGGCCTGTCCAGAATGTCGATAGTTCGGCATGACCGGGGTCACTGTTTTTGTGTCAAAAAATGAAGAAAAAAAATCTGAGCTATTTTTGTGAAAATTGTTCTAAAATGTTTTTTTTAGGCCTGTCCAAAATGTCGCTAGTTCGGCATGATCGGAGTCATTGTTTTTGGTGACAAAAATAGAAATCTGCAATATTTTGTGGAAATTGTTTTAAAATGTTTTTTTAGGCCTGTCCAGAATGTCGCTAGTTCGGCATGACCGGGGTCACTGTTTTTGTGTCAAAAAAAATAAAAAATGAAAAATAAAAAATCTGAGCTTTTTTGTGAAAATGGTTATAAAATGTTTTTTAGGCCTGTCCAGAATGTCGATAGTTCGGCATGACCGGGGACACTGTTTTTGTGTCAAAAAATGAAGAAAAAAAAATCTGAGCTAATTTTGTGAAAATTGTTCTAAAATATTTTTTTTAGGCCTGTCCAAAATGTCGCTAGTTCGGCATGATCGGAGTCATTGTTTTTGGTGACAAAAATAGAAATCTGCAATTTTTTGTGAAAATAGTTTTTAAATGTTTTTTAGGCCTGTCCATAATGTCGCTAGTTCAGCATGACGGGGTCACTGTTTTTGTGTCGTGAAAATGAAAAAAAAATATCTGCAATTTTTTGTGAAAATGGTTATAAAATGTTTTTTTAGGCCTGTCCAGAATGTCGATAGTTCGGCATGACCGGGGCCACTGTTTTTGTGTCAAAAAAATTAAAAAATGAAAAATAAAAAATCTGAGCTTTTTTTGTGAAAATGGTTCTAAATATTTTTTTAGGCCTGTCCAAAATGTTGCTACTTCGGCATAATCGGAGTCATCGTTTTTGATGACAAAAATAGAAATCGACAATTTTTTGTGAAAATAGTTTTAAAAAGTTTTTTTAGGCCTGTCCAGAATGTCGCTAGTTCGGCATGACCAGGGTCACTGTTTTTGTATCGTGAAAATGAAAAAAAAATATCTGCAATTTTTTGTGAAAATGGTTATAAAATGTTTTTTTAGGCCTGTCCAGAATGTCGATAGTTCGGCATGACCGGGGTCACTGTTTTTGTGTCAAAAAATGAAAAAAAAATATCTGCAATTTTTTGTGAAAATGGTTATAAAATGTTTTTTTTAGGCCTGTCCAAAATGTCGATAGTTCGGCATGACCGGGGTCACTGTTTTTGGTGACAAAAATAGAAATCTGCAATTTTTTGTGAAAATAGTTTTAAAATGTTTTTTTAGGCCTGTCCAGAATGTCGATAGTTCGGCATGACCGGGGTCACTGTTTTTGTGTCAAAAAATGAAGAAAAAAAATCTGAGCTATTTTTGTGAAAATTGTTCTAAAATGTTTTTTTTAGGCCTGTCCAAAATGTCGCTAGTTCGGCATGATCGGAGTCATTGTTTTTGGTGACAAAAATAGAAATCTGCAATATTTTGTGAAAATTGTTTTAAAATGTTTTTTAGGCCTGTCCAGAATGTCGCTAGTTCGGCATGACCGGGGTCACTGTTTTTGTGTCGTGAAAATGAAAAAAAATATCTGCAATTTTTTGTGAAAATGGTTATAAAATGTTTTTTTAGGCCTGTCCAGAATGTCGATAGTTCGGCATGACCGGGGTCACTGTTTTTGTGTCAAAAAAATAAAAAATGAAAAATAAAAAATCTGAGCTTTTTTGTGAAAATGGTTCTAAAATATTTTTTAGGCCTGTCCAAAATGTTGCTAGTTCGGCATGATCGGAGTCATCGTTTTTGATGACAAAAATAGAAATCTGCAATTTTTTGTGAAAATAGTTTTAAAAATTTTTTAGGCCTGTCCAGAATGTCGCTAGTTCGGCATCATCGGAGTCATTGTTTTTGGTGACAAAAATAGAAATCTGCAATTTTTTGTGAAAATAGTTTTAAAATGTTTTTTAGGCCTGTCCAGAATGTCGCTAGTTCGGCATGACCGGGGTCACTGTTTTTGTGTCGTGAAAATGAAAAAAAATATCTGCAATTTTTTGTGAAAATGGTTATAAAATGTTTTTTTAGGCCTGTCCAGAATGTCGATAGTTCGGCATGACCGGGGTCACTGTTTTTGTGTCAAAAAATGAAAAAAAAAATCTGAGCTATTTTTGTGAAAATGGTTCTAAAATGTTTTTTAGGCCTGTCCAAAATGTCGCTAGTTCGGCATGATCAGAGTCATTGTTTTTGGTGACAAAAATAGAAATCTGCAATTTTTTGTGAAAATAGTTTTAAAATGTTTTTTAGGCCTGTCCAGAATGTCGCGTTCGGGTCACTGTTTTTGTGTCGTGAAAATGCAAAAAAATATCTGCATTTTTTGTGAGAATAGTTATAAAATGTTTTTTTAGGCCTGTCCAGAATGTCGATAGTTCGGCATGACCGGGGTCACTGTTTTTGTGTCAAAAAATGAAAAAAAAAATCTGAGCTATTTTTGTGAAAATTGTTCTAAAATGTTTTTTTTAGGCCTGTCCAAAATGTCGCTAGTTCGGCATGGTCGGAGTCATTGTTTTTGGTGACAAAAATAGAAATCTGCAATTTTTTGTGAAAATAGTTTTAATATGTTTTTTAGGCCTGTCCAGAATGTCGCTAGTTCGGCATGACCGGGGTCACTGTTTTTGTGTCGTGAAAATGAAAAAAAAATATCTGCAATTTTTTGTGAAAATGGTTATAAAATATTTTTTTAGGCCTGTCCAGAATGTCGATAGTTCGGCATGACCGGGGTCACTGTTTTTGTGTCAAAAAATGAAAAAAAAAATCTGAGCTATTTTTGTGAAAATTGTTCTAAAATGTTTTGTTTAGGCCTGTCCAAAATGTCGCTAGTTCGGCATGATCGGAGTCATTGTTTTTGGTGACAAAAATAGAAATCTGCAATTTTTGTGAAAATAGTTTTAAAATGTTTTTTAGGCCTGTCCAGATTGTTGCTAGTTCGGCATGACCGGGGTCACTGTTTTTGTGTCGTGAAAATGAAAAAAAATATCTGCAATTTTTTGTGAAAATGGTTATAAAATGTTTTTTAGGCCTGTCCAGAATGTCGATAGTTCGGCATGACCGGGGTCACTGTTTTTGTGTCAAAAAATGAAAAAAAAATCTGAGTTATTTTTGTGAAAGTTGTTCTAAAATGTTTTTTTAGGCCTGTCCAAAATGTCGATAGTTCGGCATGACCGGAGTCATTGTTTTTGGTGACAAAAATAGAAATCTGCAATTTTTGTGAAAATAGTTTTAAAATGTTTTTTTAGGCCTGTCCAGAATGTCGCCAGTTCGGCATGATCGGAGTCATTGTTTTTGGTGACAAAAATAGAAATCTGCAATTTTTGTGAAAATAGTTTTAAAATGTTTTTTAGGCCTGTCCAGAATGTCGATAGTTCGGCATGACCGGGGTCACTGTTTTTGTGTCAAAAATGAAGAAAAAAAATCTGAGCTATTTTTGTGAAAATTGTTCTAAAATGTTTTTTTAGGCCTGTCCAAAATGTCGCTAGTTCGGCATGATCGGAGTCATTGTTTTTGGTGACAAAAATAGAAATCTGCAATTTTTGTGAAAATAGTTTTAAAATGTTTTTTTAGGCCTGTACAGAATGTCGCTAGTTCGGTCACTGTTTTTGTGTCGTGAAAATGAAAAAAAATATCTGCATTTTTTGTGAGAATAGTTATAAAATGTTTTTTTAGGCCTGTCCAGAATGTCGATAGTTCGGCATGACCGGGGTCACTGTTTTTGTGTCAAAAAATGAAAAAAAAAATCTGAGCTATTTTTGTGAAAATTGTTCTAAAATGTTTTTTTTAGGCCTGTCCAAAATGTCGATAGTTCGGCATGATCGGAGTCATTGTTTTTGGTGACAAAAATAGAAATCTGCAATATTTTGTGAAAATTGTTTTAAAATGTTTTTTTAGGCCTGTCCAGAATGTCGCTAGTTCGGCATGACCGGGGTCACTGTTTTTGTGTCGTGAAAATGAAAAAAATATCTGCAATTTTTTGTGAAAATGGTTATAAAATGTTTTTTAGGCCTGTCCAGAATGTCGATAGTTCGGCATGACCGGGGTCACTGTTTTTGTGTCAAAAAAATAAAAAATGAAAAATAAAAAATCTGAGCTTTTTTGTGAAAATGGTTCTAAAATATTTTTTTAGGCCTGTCCAAAATGTTGCTAGTTCGGCATGATCGGAGTCATCGTTTTTGATGACAAAAATAGAAATCTGCAATTTTTTGTGAAAATAGTTTTAAAAAGTTTTTTAGGCCTGTCCAGAATGTCGCTAGTTCGGCATGATCGGAGTCATTGTTTTTGGTGACAAAAATAGAAATCTGCAATTTTTGTGAAAATAGTTTTAAAATGTTTTTTAGGCCTGTCCAGAATGTCGCTAGTTCGGCATGACCGGGGTCACTGTTTTTGTGTCGTGAAAATGAAAAAAAATATCTGCAATTTTTTGTGAAAATGGTTATAAAATGTTTTTTTAGGCCTGTCCAGAATGTCGATAGTTCGGCATGACCGGGGTCACTGTTTTTGTGTCAAAAAATGAAAAAAAAAAATCTGAGCTATTTTTGTGAAAATGGTTCTAAAATGTTTTTTTAGGCCTGTCCAAAATGTCGCTAGTTCGGCATGATCAGAGTCATTGTTTTTGGTGACAAAAATAGAAATCTGCAATTTTTTGTGAAAATAGTTTTAAAATGTTTTTTTAGGCCTGTCCAGAATGTCGCGTTCGGTCACTGTTTTTGTGTCGTGAAAATGAAAAAAAATATCTGCAATTTTTTGTGAAAATGGTTATAAAATGTTTTTTTAGGCCTGTCCAGAATGTCGATAGTTCGATGAGTCACTGTTTTTGTGTCAAAAAATGAAAAAAAAAATCTGAGCTATTTTTGTGAAAATTGTTCTAAAATGTTTTGTTTAGGCCTGTCCAAAATGTCGCTAGTTCGGCATGATCGGAGTCATTGTTTTTGGTGACAAAAATAGAAATCTGCAATTTTTGTGAAAATAGTTTTAAAATGTTTTTTAGGCCTGTCCAGATTGTCGCTAGTTCGGCATGACCGGGGTCACTGTTTTTGTGTCGTGAAAATGAAAAAAAATATCTGCAATTTTTTGTGAAAATGGTTATAAAATGTTTTTTTAGGCCTGTCCAGAATGTCGATAGTTCGGCATGACCGGGGTCACTGTTTTTGTGTCAAAAAATGAAAAAAAAAATCTGAGCTATTTTTGTGAAAGTTGTTCTAAAATGTTTTTTTTAGGCCTGTCCAAAATGTCGATAGTTCGGCATGACCGGAGTCATTGTTTTTGGTGACAAAAATAGAAATCTGCAATTTTTTGTGAAAATAGTTTTAAAATGTTTTTTTAGGCCTGTCCAGAATGTCGCCAGTTCGGCATGATCGGAGTCATTGTTTTTGGTGACAAAAATAGAAATCTGCAATTTTTTGTGAAAATAGTTTTAAAATGTTTTTTTAGGCCTGTCCAGAATGTCGCCAGTTCGGCATGATCGGAGTCATTGTTTTTGGTGACAAAAATAGAAATCTGCAATTTTTTGTGAAAATAGTTTTAAAATGTTTTTTTAGGCCTGTCCAGAATGTCGATAGTTCGGCATGACCGGGGTCACTGTTTTTGTGTCAAAAATGAAGAAAAAAATCTGAGCTATTTTTGTGAAAATTGTTCTAAAATGTTTTTTTAGGCCTGTCCAAAATGTCGCTAGTTCGGCATGATCGGAGTCATTGTTTTTGGTGACAAAAATAGAAATCTGCAATTTTTTGTGAAAATAGTTTTAAAATGTTTTTTAGGCCTGTACAGAATGTCGCTAGTTCGGTCACTGTTTTTGTGTCGTGAAAATGAAAAAAAATATCTGCATTTTTTTGTGAGAATAGTTATAAAATGTTTTTTAGGCCTGTCCAGAATGTCGATAGTTCGGCATGACCGGGGTCACTGTTTTTGTGTCAAAAAATGAAAAAAAAATCTGAGCTATTTTTGTGAAAATTGTTCTAAAATGTTTTTTTAGGCCTGTCCAAAATGTCGATAGTTCGGCATGACCGGGGTCACTGTTTTTGGAGACAAAAATAGAAATCTGCAATTTTTGTGAAAATAGTTTTAAAATGTTTTTTAGGCCTGTCCAGAATGTCGCTAGTTCGGCATGACCGGGGTCACTGTTTTTGTGTCGTGAAAATGAAAAAAAATATCTGCAATTTTTGTGAAAATGGTTATAAAATGTTTTTTAGGCCTGTCCAGAATGTCGATAGTTCGGCATGACCGGGGAAACTGTTTTTGTGTCAAAAAATGAAAAAAAAATCTGAGCTATTTTTGTGAAAATAGTTTTAAAATGTTTTTTAGGCCTGTCCAGAATGTCGCTAGTTCGGCATGACCGGGGTCACTGTTTTTGTGTCGTGAAAATGAAAAAAAATATCTGCAATTTTTTGTGAAAATGGTTATAAAATGTTTTTTTAGGCCTGAAGAAAAAAAAATCGGAGCTATTTTTGTGAAAATTATTCTAAAATGTTTTTTTAGGCCTGTCCAAAATGTCGCTAGTTCGGCATGATCGGAGTCATTGTTTTTGGTGACAAAAATAGAAATCTGCAATTTTTTGTGAAAATAGTTTTAAAATGTTTTTTTAGGCCTGTCCATAATGTCGCTAGTTCAGCATGACCGGGGTCACTGTTTTTGTGTCGTGAAAATGAAAAAAAAATATCTGCAATTTTTTGTGAAAATGGTTATAAAATGTTTTTTTAGGCCTGTCCAGAATGTCGATAGTTCGGCATGACCGGGGTCACTGTTTTTGTGTCAAAAATGAAAAAAAAATCTGAGCTATTTTTGTGAAAGTTGTTCTAAAATGTTTTTTTAGGCCTGTCCAAAATGTCGCTAGTTCGGCATGATCGGAGTCATTGTTTTTGGTGACAAAAATAGAAATCTGCAATTTTTTGTGAAAATAGTTTTAAAATGTTTTTTTAGGCCTGTCCAGAATGTCGCCAGTTCGGCATGATCGGAGTCATTGTTTTTGGTGACAAAAATAGAAATCTGCAATTTTTTGTGAAAATAGTTTTAAAATGTTTTTTTAGGCCTGTCCAGAATGTCGATAGTTCGGCATGACCGGGGTCACTGTTTTTGTGTCAAAAATGAAGAAAAAAAATCTGAGCTATTTTTGTGAAAATTGTTCTAAAATGTTTTTTTTAGGCCTGTCCAAAATGTCGCTAGTTCGGCATGATCGGAGTCATTGTTTTTGGTGACAAAAATAGAAATCTGCAATTTTTTGTGAAAATAGTTTTAAAATGTTTTTTTAGGCCTGTACAGAATGTCGCTAGTTCGGTCACTGTTTTTGTGTCGTGAAAATGAAAAAAAAATATCTGCATTTTTTTGTGAGAATAGTTATAAAATGTTTTTTTAGGCCTGTCCAGAATGTCGATAGTTCGGCATGACCGGGGTCACTGTTTTTGTGTCAAAAAATGAAAAAAAAAATCTGAGCTATTTTTGTGAAAATTGTTCTAAAATGTTTTTTTTAGGCCTGTCCAAAATGTCGATAGTTCGGCATGACCGGGGTCACTGTTTTTGGAGACAAAAATAGAAATCTGCAATTTTTTGTGAAAATAGTTTTAAAATGTTTTTTTAGGCCTGTCCAGAATGTCGCTAGTTCGGCCGGGGTCACTGTTTTTGTGTCGTGAAAATGAAAAAAAAATATCTGCAATTTTTTGTGAAAATGGTTATAAAATGTTTTTTTAGGCCTGTCCAGAATGTCGCTAGTTCGGCCGGGGTCACTGTTTTTGTGTCGTGAAAATGAAAAAAAAATATCTGCATTTTTTTGTGAAAATGGTTATAAAATGTTTTTTTAGGCCTGTCCAGAATGTCGATAGTTCGGCATGACCGGAAAACTGTTTTTGTGTCAAAAATGAAAAAAAAATCTGAGCTATTTTTGTGAAAATAGTTTTAAAATGTTTTTTTAGGCCTGTCCAGAATGTCGCTAGTTCGGCATGACCGGGGTCACTGTTTTTGTGTCGTGAAAATGAAAAAAAAATATCAGCAATTTTTTGTGAAAATGGTTATAAAATGTTTTTTTAGGCCTGAAGAAAAAAAAAAATCGGAGCTATTTTTGTGAAAATTATTCTAAAATGTTTTTTTTAGGCCTGTCCAAAATGTCGCTAGTTCGGCATGATCGGAGTCATTGTTTTTGGTGACAAAAATAGAAATCTGCAATTTTTGTGAAAATAGTTTTAAAATGTTTTTTTAGGCCTGTCCAGAATGTCGCCAGTTCGGCATGATCGGAGTCATTGTTTTTGGTGACAAAAATAGAAATCTGCAATTTTTTGTGAAAATAGTTTTAAAATGTTTTTTAGGCCTGTCCAGAATGTCGATAGTTCGGCATGACCGGGGTCACTGTTTTTGTGTCAAAAATGAAGGAAAAAAATCTGAGCTATTTTTGTGAAAATGGTTATAAAATGTTTTTTTAGGCCTGTCCAGAATGTCGATAGTTCGGCATGACCGGGGTCACTGTTTTTGTGTCAAAAATGAAAAAAAAATCTGAGCTATTTTTGTGAAAATTGTTCTAAAATGTTTTTTTAGGCCTGTCCAAAATGTCGATAGTTCGGCATGACCGGGGTCACTGTTTTTGGAGACAAAAATAGAAATCTGCAATTTTTTGTGAAAATAGTTTTAAAATGTTTTTTAGGCCTGTCCAGAATGTCGCTAGTTCGGCCGGGTCACTGTTTTTGTGTCGTGAAAATGAAAAAAAATATCTGCAATTTTTTGTGAAAATGGTTATAAAATGTTTTTTAGGCCTGTCCAGAATGTCGCTAGTTCGGCCGGGTCACTGTTTTTGTGTCGTGAAAATGAAAAAAAATATCTGCATTTTTTTGTGAAAATGGTTATAAAATGTTTTTTTAGGCCTGTCCAGAATGTCGATAGTTCGGCATGACCGGGGGAAACTGTTTTTGTGTCAAAAATGAAAAAAAAATCTGAGCTATTTTTGTGAAAATAGTTATAAAATGTTTTTTAGGCCTGAAGAAACAAAAAATCGGAGCTATTTTTGTGAAAATTATTCTAAAATGTTTTTTTAGGCCTGTCCAAAATGTCGCTAGTTCGGCATGATCGGAGTCATTGTTTTTGGTGACAAAAATAGAAATCTGCAATTTTTTGTGAAAATAGTTTTAAAATGTATTTTTAGGCCTGTCCATAATGTCGCTAGTTCAGCATGACGGGGTCACTGTTTTTGTGTCGTGAAAATGAAAAAAAAATATCTGCAATTTTTTGTGAAAATGGTTATAAAATGTTTTTTTAGGCCTGTCCAGAATGTCGATAGTTCGGCATGACCGGGGTCACTGTTTTTGTGTCAAAAAATGAAAAAAAAAATCTGAGCTATTTTTGTGAAAATTGTTCTAAAATGTTTTGTTTAGGCCTGTCCAAAATGTCGCTAGTTCGGCATGATCGGAGTCATTGTTTTTGGTGACAAAAATAGAAATCTGCAATTTTTTGTGAAAATAGTTTTAAAATGTTTTTTTAGGCCTGTCCAGAATGTCGCCAGTTCGGCATGATCGGAGTCATTGTTTTTGGTGACAAAAATAGAAATCTGCAATTTTTGTGAAAATAGTTTTAAAATGTTTTTTTAGGCCTGTCCAGAATGTCGATAGTTCGGCATGACCGGGGTCACTGTTTTTGTGTCAAAAAATGAAGAAAAAAAATCTGAGCTATTTTTGTGAAAATTGTTCTAAAATGTTTTTTTTAGGCCTGTCCAAAATGTCGCTAGTTCGGCATGATCGGAGTCATTGTTTTTGGTGACAAAATAGAAAACTGCAATTTTTTGTGAAAATAGTTTTAAAATGTTTTTTAGGCCTGTACAGAATGTCGCTAGTTCGGTCACTGTTTTTGTGTCATGAAAATGAAAAAAAATATCTGCATTTTTTGTGAGAATAGTTATAAAATGTTTTTTTAGGCCTGTCCAGAATGTCGATAGTTCGGCATGACCGGGGTCACTGTTTTTGTGTCAAAAAATGAAAAAAAAAATCTGAGCTATTTTTGTGAAAATTGTTCTAAAATGTTTTTTTTAGGCCTGTCCAAAATGTCGATAGTTCGGCATGACCGGGGTCACTGTTTTTGGAGACAAAAATAGAAATCTGCAATTTTTGTGAAAATAGTTTTAAAATGTTTTTTAGGCCTGTCCAGAATGTCGCTAGTTCGGCATGACCGGGGTCACTGTTTTTGTGTCGTGAAAATGAAAAAAAATATCTGCAATTTTTTGTGAAAATGGTTATAAAATGTTTTTTTAGGCCTGTCCAGAATGTCGATAGTTCGGCATGACCGGGGTCACTGTTTTTGTGTCAAAAAATGAAAAAAAAAAATCAGCTATTTTTGTGAAAATTGTTCTAAAATGTTTTTTTTAGGCCTGTCCAAAATGTCGCTAGTTCGGCATGATCGGAGTCATTGTTTTTGGTGACAAAAATAGAAATCTGCAATTTTTTGTGAAAATAGTTTTAAAATGTTTTTTTAGGCCTGTCCAGAATGTCGCTAGTTCGGCCGGGTCACTGTTTTTGTGTCGTGAAAATGAAAAAAATATCTGCAATTTTTTGTGAAAATGGTTATAAAATGTTTTTTTAGGCCTGTCCAGAATGTCGCTAGTTCGGCCGGGGTCACTGTTTTTGTGTCGTGAAAATGAAAAAAAAATATCTGCATTTTTTTGTGAAAATGGTTATAAAATGTTTTTTAGGGTTGTCCAGAATGTCGATAGTTCGGCATGACCGGGGTCACTGTTTTTGTGTCAAAAAATGAAAAAAAAATCAGAGCTATTTTTGTGAAAATTGTTCTAAAATGCTTTTTTAGGCCTGTCCAAAATGTCGCTAGTTCGGCATGATCGGAGTCATTGTTTTTGGTGACAAAAATAGAAATCTGCAATTTTTTGTGAAAATAGTTTTAAAATGTTTTTTAGGCCTGTCCAGAATGTCGCTAGTTCGGCATGACCGGGGTCACTGTTTTTGTGTCGTGAAAATGAAAAAAAAATATCTGCAATTTTTTGTGAAAATGGTTATAAAATGTTTTTTAGGCCTGTCCAGAATGTCGATAGTTCGGCATGACCGGGGTCACTGTTTTTGTGTCAAAAATGAAAAAAAAATCTGAGCTATTTTTGTGAAAATTGTTCTAAAATGTTTTTTTAGGCCTGTCCAAAATGTCGATAGTTCGGCATGACCGGGTCACTGTTTTTGGAAACAAAAATAGAAATCTGCAATTTTTTGTGAAAATAGTTTTAAAATGTTTTTTTAGGCCTGTCCAGAATGTCGCTAGTTCGGCATGACCGGGGTCACTGTTTTTGTGTCGTGAAAATGAAAAAAAATATCTGCAATTTTTTGTGAAAATGGTTATAAAATGTTTTTTAGGCCTGTCCAGAATGTCGATAGTTCGGCATGACCGGGGTCACTGTTTTTGTGTCAAAAAATGAAAAAAAAAATCTGAGCTATTTTTGTGAAAATTGTTCTAAAATGTTTTGTTTAGGCCTGTCCAAAATGTCGCTAGTTCGGCATGATCGGAGTCATTGTTTTTGGTGACAAAAATAGAAATCTGCAATTTTTTGTGAAAATAGTTTTAAAATGTTTTTTAGGCCTGTCCAGATTGTTGCTAGTTCGGCATGACCGGTGTCACTGTTTTTGTGTCGTGAAAATGAAAAAAAAATATCTGCAATTTTTTGTGAAAATGGTTATAAAATGTTTTTTTAGGCCTGTCCAGAATGTCGATAGTTCGGCATGACCGGGGTCACTGTTTTTGTGTCAAAAAATGAAAAAAAAAAATCTGAGCTATTTTTGTGAAAGTTGTTCTAAAATGTTTTTTTAGGCCTGTCCAAAATGTCGATAGTTCGGCATGACCGGGGTCACTGTTTTTGGTGACAAAAATAGAAATCTGCAATTTTTTGTGAAAATAGTTTTAAAATGTTTTTTAGGCCTGTCCAGAATGTCGATAGTTCGGCATGACCAGGGACACTGTTTTTGTGTCAAAAATGAAAAAAAAATCTGAGCTATTTTTGTGAAAATAGTTTTAAAATGTTTTTTAGGCCTGTCCAGAATGTCGCTAGTTCGGCATGACCGGGGTCACTGTTTTTGTGTCGTGAAAATGAAAAAAAATATCTGCAATTTTTTGTGAAAATGGTTATAAAATGTTTTTTAGGCCTGAAGAAAAAAAAATCTGAGCTATTTTTGTGAAAATTGTTCTAAAATGTTTTTTTAGGCCTGTCCAAAATGTCGCTAGTTCGGCATGATCGGAGTCATTGTTTTTGGTGACAAAAATAGAAATCTGCAATTTTTTGTGAAAATAGTTTTAAAATGTTTTTTTAGGCCTGTCCAGAATGTCGATAGTTCGGCATGACCGGGGTCACTGTTTTTGTGTCAAAAAATGAAAAAAAAAATCTGAGCTATTTTTGTGAAAATTGTTCTAAAATGTTTTTTTTAGGCCTGTCCAAAATGTCGATAGTTCGGCATGACCGGGGTCACTGTTTTTGGAGACAAAAATAGAAATCTGCAATTTTTTGTGAAAATAGTTTTAAAATGTTTTTTTAGGCCTGTCCAGAATGTCGATAGTTCGGCAATACCGGGGTCACTGTTTTTGTGTCAAAAAATGAAAAAAAAAAATCAGCTATTTTTGTGAAAATTGTTCTAAAATGTTTTTTTTAGGCCTGTCCAGAATGTCGCTAGTTCGGCATGACCGGGGTCACTGTTTTTGTGTCGTGAAAATGAAAAAAAAATATCTGCAATTTTTTGTGAAAATGGTTATAAAATGTTTTTTTAGGCCTGTCCAGAATGTCGATAGTTCGGCATGACCGGGGTCACTGTTTTTGTGTCAAAAAATGAAAAAAAAAAATCAGCTATTTTTGTGAAAATAGTTTTAAAATGTTTTTTTAGGCCTGTCCAGAATGTCGCTAGTTCGGCCGGGTCACTGTTTTTGTGTCGTGAAAATGAAAAAAAATATCTGCAATTTTTGTGAAAATGGTTATAAAATGTTTTTTTAGGCCTGTCCAGAATGTCGCTAGTTCGGCGCGGGTCACTGTTTTTGTGTCGTGAAAATGAAAAAAAAATATCTGCATTTTTTTGTGAAAATGGTTATAAAATGTTTTTTTAGGGTTGTCCAGAATGTCGATAGTTCGGCATGACCGGGGTCACTGTTTTTGTGTCGTGAAAATGAAAAAAAAATATCTGCAATTTTTTGTGAAAATGGTTATAAAATGTTTTTTTAGGCCTGTCCAGAATGTCGATAGTTCGGCATGACCGGGGTCACTGTTTTTGTGTCAAAAAATGAAAAAAAAAATCTGAGCTATTTTTGTGAAAATTGTTCTAAAATGTTTTTTTTAGGCCTGTCCAAAATGTCGATAGTTCGGCATGACCGGGGTCACTGTTTTTGGAAACAAAAATAGAAATCTGCAATTTTTTGTGAAAATAGTTTTTAAATGTTTTTTTAGGCCTGTCCAGAATGTCGCTAGTTCGGCATGACCGGGGTCACTGTTTTTGTGTCAAAAATGAAAAAAAAATCTGAGCTATTTTTGTGAAAATTGTTCTAAAATGTTTTGTTTAGGCCTGTCCAAAATGTCGCTAGTTCGGCATGATCGGAGTCATTGTTTTTGGTGACAAAAATAGAAATCTGCAATTTTTTGTGAAAATAGTTTTAAAATGTTTTTTTAGGCCTGTCCAGATTGTTGCTAGTTCGGCATGACCGGTGTCACTGTTTTTGTGTCGTGAAAATGAAAAAAAAATATCTGCAATTTTTTGTGAAAATGGTTATAAAATGTTTTTTAGGCCTGTCCAGAATGTCGATAGTTCGGCATGACCGGGGTCACTGTTTTTGTGTCAAAAAATGAAAAAAAAATCTGAGCTATTTTTGTGAAAGTTGTTCTAAAATGTTTTTTTAGGCCTGTCCAAAATGTCGATAGTTCGGCATGACCGGGGTCACTGTTTTTGGTGACAAAAATAGAAATCTGCAATTTTTTGTGAAAATAGTTTTAAAATGTTTTTTTAGGCCTGTCCAGAATGTCGCTAGTTCGGCATGACCGGGGTCACTGTTTTTGTGTCGTGAAAATGAAAAAAAAATATCTGCAATTTTTTGTGAAAATGGTTATAAAATGTTTTTTTAGGCCTGTCCAGAATGTCGATAGTTCGGCATGACCAGGGAAACTGTTTTTGTGTCAAAAAATGAAAAAAAAAAATCTGAGCTATTTTTGTGAAAATAGTTTTAAAATGTTTTTTTAGGCCTGTCCAGAATGTCGCTAGTTCGGCATGACCGGGGTCACTGTTTTTGTGTCGTGAAAATGAAAAAAAAATATCTGCAGTTTTTTGTGAAAATGGTTATAAAATGTTTTTTTAGGCCTGAAGAAAAAAAAAAATCTGAGCTATTTTTGTGAAAATTGTTCTAAAATGTTTTTTTTAGGCCTGTCCAAAATGTCGCTAGTTCGGCATGATCGGAGTCATTGTTTTTGGTGACAAAAATAGAAATCTGCAATTTTTGTGAAAATAGTTTTAAAATGTTTTTTAGGCCTGTCCATAATGTCGCTAGTTCAGCATGACGGGGTCACTGTTTTTGTGTCGTGAAAATGAAAAAAAAGTATCTGCAATTTTTTGTGAAAATGGTTATAAAATGTTTTTTTAGGCCTGTCCAGAATGTCGATAGTTCGGCATGAATGGGGTCACTGTTTTTGTGTCAAAAATGAAAAAAAAATCTGAGCTATTTTTGTGAAAATTGTTCTAAAATGTTTTTTTTAGGCCTGTCCAAAATGTCGCTAGTTCGGCATGATCGGAGTCATTGTTTTTGGTGACAAAAATAGAAATCTGCAATTTTTGTGAAAATAGTTTTAAAATGTTTTTTTAGGCCTGTCCAGAATGTCGCCAGTTCGGCATGATCGGAGTCATTGTTTTTGGTGACAAAAATAGAAATCTGCAATTTTTGTGAAAATAGTTTTAAAATGTTTTTTAGGCCTGTCCAGAATGTCGCTAGTTCGTCATGACCGGTGTCACTGTTTTTGTGTCACGAAAATGAAAAAAAAAAAATCTGCAATTTATTGTGAAAATTGTTTTAGACATTTTTTTTAGGCCTGTCCAGAATGTCGCTTTTTCAGCTTGATCAGAGTCATCGTTTTTAGGGACAAATAGAAATCTGCAATTTTTTGTATAAATTGTTTTTAAAAAAAAAATTTAGGCCAGTCCGGAATGTTGCTAGTTCGGCATGACCGGGGTCACTTTTTTTGTGTCACGAAAAGGAAAAAAAAAAATATCTGCAATTTTTTGTGAAAATGGTTATAAAATGTTTTTTTAGGCCTTTCCAGAATGTCGATAGTTCGGCATGACCGGGGTCACTGTTTTTGTGTCAAAAAATGAAAAAAAAAAATCGGAGCTTTTTTTGTGAAAATTGTTCTAAAATGTTTTTTTAGGCCTGTCCAAAATGTCGCTAGTTCAGCATGACCGTGTCACTGTTTTTGTGTCACGAAAATGAAAAAAAAAAATCTGCCATTTTTTGTGAAAATGGTTTTACATTTTTTTTTAGGCCTGTCCAGAATGTCGCTTTTTCGGCATGATCGGAGTCATAGTTTTTAGGGACAAAATAGAAATCTGCAATTTTTTGTGAAAATGGTTTTAAAATGTTTTTTTAGGCGTGTCCAAAATGTCGCTAGTTCGGCATGATCGGAGTCATCGTTTTTGGTGACAAAAATAGAAATCTGCCATTTTTTGTGAAAATGGTTTTAAAATGTTTTTTTAGGCCTGTCCAGAATGTCGCTAGTTCAGCATGACCGTGTCACTGTTTTTGTGTCACGAAAATGAAAAAAAAAAATCTGCCATTTTTGGTGAAAATGGTTTTAAATTTTTTTTTAGGCCTGTCCAGAATGTCGCTTTTTCGGCATGATCGGAGTCATAGTTTTTAGGGACAAAATAGAAATCTGCAATTTTTTGTGAAAATGGTTTTAAAATGTTTTTTAGGCCTGTCCAAAATGTCGCTAGTTCAGCATGACCGGTGTCACTGTTTTTGTGTCACGAAAATGAAAAAAAAAATCTGCCATTTTTTGTGAAAATGGTTTTAAAATTTTTTTTAGGCCTGTCCAGAATGTCGCTTGTTCGGCATGATCGGAGTCATAGTTTTTAGGGACAAAATAGAAATCTGCAATTTTTGTGAAAATGGTTTTAAAATGTTTTTTAGGCGTGTCCAAAATGTCGCTAGTTCGGCATGATCGGAGTCATCGTTTTTGGTGACAAAAATAGAAATCTGCCATTTTTTGTGAAAATGGTTTTAAAATGTTTTTTAGGCCTGTCCAGAATGTCGCTAGTTCAGCATGACCGTGTCACTGTTTTTGTGTCACGAAAATGAAAAAAAAAAATCTGCCATTTTTTGTGAAAATGGTTTTAAATTTTTTTTTAGGCCTGTCCAGAATGTCGCTTTTTCGGCATGATCGGAGTCATAGTTTTTAGGGACAAAATAGAAATCTGCAATTTTTTGTGAAAATGGTTTTAAAATGTTTTTTTAGGCGTGTCCAAAATGTCGCTAGTTCGGCATGATCGGAGTCATCGTTTTTGATGACAAAAATAGAAATCTGCAATTTTTTGTGAAAATGGTTTTAAAACATTTTTTTAGGCCTGTCCAAAATGTCGCTAGTTCGGCATGATCGGAGTCATCGTTTTTGGTGACAAAAATAGAAATCTGCAATTTTTTGTGAAAATGGTTTTTAAAATGTTTTTTTTTAGGCCTGTCCAGAATGTCGCTAGTTCGGTATGACCGGGGTCACTGTTTTTGTGTCACGAAAATGAAAAAAAAAAATCTGCAATTTTTTGTGAAAATGGTTTTAAATTTTTTTTGGGGGCCTATTTCTGGACGACATTCTGGACGAATGTCGCTTTTTCGGCATGACCGGGGTCACTGTTTTTGTGTCGTGAAAATGAAAAAAAGATATCTGCAATTTTTTGTGAAAATGGTTCTAAAATATTTTTTTAGGCCTGTCCAAAATGTCGCTAGTTCGGCATGATCGGAGTCATCGTTTTTGATGACAAAAATAGAAATCTGCAATTTTTTGTGAAAATGGTTTTAAAATGTTTTTTTAGGCCTGTCCAGAATGTCGCTAGTTCGGCATGACCGGGGTCACTGTTTTTGTGTCGTGAAAATGAAGAAAAAAAAATCTGCAATTTTTTGTGAAAATGGTTTTAAAACATTTTTTTAGGCCTGTCCAAAATGTCGCTAGTTCGGCATGATCGGAGTCATCGTTTTTGATGACAAAAATAGAAATCTGCAATTTTTTGTGAAAATGGTTTTAAATTTTTTTTGGGGGCCTATTTCTGGACGACATTCTTGACGAATGTCGCTTTTTCGGCATGACCGGGGTCACTGTTTTTGAGTTAAAAAATGAAAAAAAAAATCTGAGCTTTTTTTGTGAAAATGGTTCTAATATGTTTTTTTTAGGCCTGTCCAAAATGTCGCTAGTTCGGCATGATTTGAGTCATCGTTTTTGGTGACAAAAATAGAAATCTGCAATTTTTTGTGAAAATGGTTTTTAAATGTTTTTTAGGCCTGTCCAGAATGTCGCTAGTTCGTCATGACCGGTGTCACTGTTTTTGTGTCACGAAAATAAAAATAAAAATACCTGCAATTTTTGGTGAAAATGGTTATAAAATGTTTTTTTAGGCCTGTCCAGAATGTCGCTAGTTCAGCATGACCGGGGTCACTGTTTTTGTGTCGTGAAAATGAAAAAAAAATACCTGCAATTTTTTGTGAAAATGGTTTTAAGATGTTTTTTTAGGCCTGTCCAGAATGTCGCTAGTTCGGCATGACCGGGGTCACTGTTTTTGTGTTGTGAAAATGAAGAAAAAAAAATCTGCAATTTTTGTGAAAATGGTTTTAAAACATTTTTTAGGCCTGTCCAAAATGTCGCTAGTTCGGCATGATCGGAGTCATCGTTTTTGGTGACAAAAATAGAAATCTGCAATTTTTTGTGAAAATGGTTTTTAAATGTTTTTTTAGGCCTGTCCAGAATGTCGCTAGTTCGGCATGACCGGTGTCACTGTTTTTGTGTCACGAAAATGAAAAAAAAAATCTGCAATTTTTTGTGAAAATCGTTTTAGACATTTTTTTTAGGCCTGTCCAGAATGTCGCTTTTTCAGCTTGATCGGAGGCATCGTTTTTAGGGACAAAATAGAAATCTGCAATTTTTTGTGAAAATGGTTTTAAAATGTTTTTTTAGGCCTGTCCAGAATGTCGATAGTTCGGCATGACCGGGGTCACTGTTTTTATGTCACGAAAATGAAAAAAAAATATCTGTAATTTTTTGTGAAAATGGTTTTTAAATGTTTTTTTTAGGCCTGTCCAGAATGTCGATAGTTCGGCATGACCGGGGTCACTGTTTTTGTGTCAAAAAATGAAAAAAAAAAATCTGAGCTATTTTTGTGAAAATTGTTCTAAAATGTTTTTTTTAGGCCTGTCCAAAATGTCGCTAGTTCGGCATGATCGGAGTGATTGTTTTTGGTGACAAAAATAGAAATCTGCAATTTTTGGTGAAAATAGTTTTAAAATGTTTTTTTAGGCCTGTCCAGAATGTCGCTAGTTCAGCATGACCGGGGTCACTGTTTTTGTGTCGTGAAAATGAAAAAAAAATACCTGCAATTTTTGGTGAAAATGGTTATAAAATGTTTTTTTAGGCCTGTCCAGAATGTCGATAGTTCGGCATGACCGGGATCACTGTTTTTGTGTCAAAAAAATAAATAAATAAAAATAAAAAATCTGAGCATTTTTTGTAAAAATGGTTCTAAAATATTTTTTTAGGCCTGTCCAAAATGTCGCTAGTTCGGCATGATCGGAGTCATCGTTTTTGATGACAAAAATAGAAATCTGCAATTTTTTGTGAAAATGGTTTTAAAATGTTTTTTTAGGCCTGTCCAGAATGTCGCTAGTTCGGCATGATCGGAGTCATCGTTTTTGATGACAAAAATAGAAATCTGCAATTTTTTGTGAAAATGGTTTTAAAATGTTTTTTTAGGCCTGTCCAGAATGTCGCTAGTTCGGCATGACCGGGGTCACTGTTTTTGTGTTATGAAAATGAAGAAAAAAAAATCTGCAATTTTTTGTGAAAATGGTTTTAAAACATTTTTTTAGGCCTGTCCAAAATGTCGCTAGTTCGGCATGATCGGAGTCATCGTTTTTGGTGACAAAAATAGAAATCTGCAATTTTTTGTGAAAATGGTTTTTAAATGTTTTTTTAGGCCTGTCCAGAATGTCGCTAGTTCGGCATGACCGGTGTCACTGTTTTTGTGTCACGAAAATGAAAAAAAAAAATCTGCAATTTTTTGTGAAAATCGTTTTAGACATTTTTTTTAGGCCTGTCCAGAATGTCGCTTTTTCAGCTTGATCGGAGGCATCGTTTTTAGGGACAAAATAGAAATCTGCAATTTTTTGTATAAATTGTTTTAAAAAACATTTTTTTAGGCCAGTCCGGAATGTTGCTAGTTCGGCATGATCGGAGTCATAGTTTATAGGGACAAAATAGAAATCTGCAATTTTTTGTGAAAATTGTTTTAAAATGTTTTTTTAGGCCTGTCCAGAATGTCGATAGTTCGGCATGACCGGGGTCACTGTGTTTGTGTCACGAAAATGAAAAAAAAAATATCTGTAATTTTTTGTGAAAATGGTTTTTAAATGTTTTTTTTAGGCCTGTCCAGATTGTCGATAGTTCGGCATGACCGGGGTCACTGTTTTTGTGTCAAAAAATGAAAAAAAAAATCTGAGCTATTTTTGTGAAAATTGTTCTAAAATGTTTTTTTTAGGCCTGTCCAAAATGTCGCTAGTTCGGCATGATCGGAGTGATTGTTTTTGGTGACAAAAATAGAAATCTGCAATTTTTTGTGAAAATAGTTTTAAAATGTTTTTTTTAGGCCTGTCCAGAATGTCGCTAGTTCAGCATGACCGGGGTCACTGTTTTTGTGTCAAAAAATGAAGAAAAAAAATCTGCAATTTTTTGTGAAAATGGTTTTAAAACATTTTTTAAGCCTGTCCAAAATGTCGCTAGTTTGGCATGATCGGAGTTATCGTTTTTGGTGACAAAATAGAAATCTGCAATTTTTGTGAAAATAGTTTTCAAATGTTTTTTAGGCCTGTCCAGAATGTCGATAGTTCGGCATGACCGGGGTCAATGTTTTTGTGTCAAAAAAATAAATAAATAAAAATAAAAAATCTGAGCTTCTTTTGTAAAAATGGTTCTAAAATATTTTTTTAGGCCTGTCCAAAATGTCGCTAGTTCGGCATGATCGGAGTCATCGTTTTTGATGACAAAAATAGAAATCTGCAATTTTTTGTGAAAATTGTTTTAAAATGTTTTTTTAGGACTGTCCAGAATGTCGCTAGTTCGGCATGACCGGGGTCACTGTTTTTGTGTCGTGAAAATGAAGAAAAAAAAATCTGCAATTTTTTGTGAAAATGGTTTTAAAACATTTTTTTAGGCCTGTCCAAAATGTCGCTAGTTCGGCATGATCGGAGTCATAGTTTATAGGGACAAAATAGAAATCTGCAATTTTTTGTGAAAATAGTTTTTAAATGTTTTTTTAGGCCTGTCCAGAATGTCGCTAGTTCAGCATGACCGGGGTCACTGTTTTTGTGTCGTGAAAATGAAAAAAAAATATCTGCAATTTTTGGTGAAAATGGTTATAAAATGTTTTTTAAGCCTGTCCAGAATGTCGATAGATCGGCATGACCGGGGTCACTGTTTTTGTGTCAAAAAATGAAGAAAAAAAAATCTGCAATTTTTTGTGAAAATGGTTTTAAAAAATTTTTTTAGGCCTGTCCAAAATGTCGCTTTTTCGGCATGATCGGAGTCATCGTTTTTAGGGACAAAATAGAAATCTGCAATTTTTTGTGAAAATGGTTTTCAAATGTTTTTTAGGCCTGTCCAGAATGTCGATAGTTCGGCATGACCGGGGTCACTGTTTTTGTGTCACGAAAATGAGAAAAAAATATCTGCAATTTTTTGTGAAAATGGTTCTAAATTTTTTTTTTAGGCCTGTCCAGAATGTCGCTTTTTCGGCATGATCGGAGTGATTGTTTTTGGTGACAAAAATAGAAATCTGCAATTTTTTGTGAAAATAGTTTTAAAATGTTTTTTTTAGGCCTGTCCAGAATGTCGCTAGTTCAGCATGACCGGGGTCACTGTTTTTGTGTCAAAAAATGAAGAAAAAAAAATCTGCAATTTTTTGTGAAAATGGTTTTAAAACATTTTTTTAAGCCTGTCCAAAATGTCGCTAGTTTGGCATGATCGGAGTTATCGTTTTTGGTGACAAAATAGAAATCTGCAATTTTTTGTGAAAATAGTTTTCAAATGTTTTTTTAGGCCTGTCCAGAATGTCGATAGTTCGGCATGACCGGGGTCAATGTTTTTGTGTCAAAAAAATAAATAAATAAAAATAAAAAATCTGAGCTTCTTTTGTAAAAATGGTTCTAAAATATTTTTTTAGGCCTGTCCAAAATGTCGCTAGTTCGGCATGATCGGAGTCATCGTTTTTGATGACAAAAATAGAAATCTGCAATTTTTTGTGAAAATTGTTTTAAAATGTTTTTTTAGGACTGTCCAGAATGTCGCTAGTTCGGCATGACCGGGGTCACTGTTTTTGTGTCGTGAAAATGAAGAAAAAAAAATCTGCAATTTTTTGTGAAAATGGTTTTAAAACATTTTTTTAGGCCTGTCCAAAATGTCGCTAGTTCGGCATGATCGGAGTCATAGTTTATAGGGACAAAATAGAAATCTGCAATTTTTTGTGAAAATAGTTTTTAAATGTTTTTTTAGGCCTGTCCAGAATGTCGCTAGTTCAGCATGACCGGGGTCACTGTTTTTGTGTCGTGAAAATGAAAAAAAAATATCTGCAATTTTTGGTGAAAATGGTTATAAAATGTTTTTTTAGGCCTGTCCAGAATGTCGATAGATCGGCATGACCGGGGTCACTGTTTTTGTGTCAAAAAATGAAGAAAAAAAAATCTGCAATTTTTTGTGAAAATGGTTTTAAAAATTTTTTTAGGCCTGTCCAAAATGTCGCTTTTTCGGCATGATCGGAGTCATCGTTTTTAGGGACAAAATAGAAATCTGCAATTTTTTGTGAAAATGGTTTTCAAATGTTTTTTAGGCCTGTCCAGAATGTCGATAGTTCGGCATGACCGGGGTCACTGTTTTTGTGTCACGAAAATGAGAAAAAAATATCTGCAATTTTTTGTGAAAATGGTTCTAAATTTTTTTTTTAGGCCTGTCCAGAATGTCGCTTTTTCGGCATGATCGGAGTCATCGTTTTTAGGGACAAGATAGAAATCTGCAATTTTTTGTGAAAATGGTTTTTAAATGTTTTTTTTTAGGCCTGTCCAGAATGTCGATAGTTCGGCATGACCGGGGTCACTGTTTTTGTGTCAAAAAATGAAGAAAAAAAATCTGCCATTTTTGGTGAAAATGGTTTTAAAATTTTTTTTTAGGCCTGTCCAGAATGTCGCTTTTTCGGCAAGATCGGAGTCATTGTTTTTAGGGACAAAATAGAAATCTGCAAATTTTTGTGAAAATGGTTTTAAAATGTTTTTTTTTAGGCCTGTTCAGAATGTCGATAGTTCGGCATGACCGGGGTCACTGTTTTTGTGTCAAAAAATGAAAAAAAGAATTCTGAGCTTTTTTTGGGAAAATGGTTCTAAAATGCTTTTTTTTTTAGGCCAGTCCAAAATGTCGCTAGTACGGCATGATCGGAGTCATCGTTTTTAGGGAAAAAATAGAAATCTGCAATTTTTTGTGAAAATGGTTTTAAAATGTTTTTAGGCCTGTCTAGAATGTCGATAGTTCGGCATGACCGGGGTCACTGTTTTTGTGTCAAAAATGAAGAAAAAAAATCAGCCATTTTTGGTGAAAATGGTTTTAAAATTTTTTAGGCCTGTCCAGAATGTCGCTTTTTCGGAATGATCGGAGTCATCGTTTTTAGGGACAAAATAGAAATCTGCAATTTTTTGTGAAAATGGTTTTAAAATGTTTTTTAGGCCTGTCCAGAATGTCGATAGTTCGGCATGACCGGGGTCACTGTTTTTGTGTCACGAAAATGAGAAAAAAATATCTGCAATTTTTTGTGAAAATGGTTCTAAATTTTTTTTTTAGGCCTGTCCAGAATGTCGCTAGTACGGCATGATCGGAGTCATCGTTTTTAGGGAAAAAATAGAAATCTGCAATTTTTTGTGAAAATGGTTTTAAAATGTTTTTTAGGCCTGTCTAGAATGTCGATAGTTCGGCATGACCGGGGTCACTGTTTTTGTGTCAAAAAATGAAGAAAAAAAAATCAGCCATTTTTGGTGAAAATGGTTTTAAAATTTTTTTTTAGGCCTGTCCAGAATGTCGCTTTTTCGGAATGATCGGAGTCATCGTTTTTAGGGACAAAATAGAAATCTGCAATTTTTGTGAAAATGGTTTTAAAATGTTTTTTAGGCCTGTCCAGAATGTCGATAGTTCGGCATGACCGGGGTCACTGTTTTTGTGTCACGAAAATGAGAAAAAATATCTGCAATTTTTTGTGAAAATGGTTCTAAATTTTTTTTTTAGGCCTGTCCAGAATGTCGCTTTTTCGGCATGATCGGAGTCATCGTTTTAAGGGACAAAATAGAAATCTGCAATTTTTTGTGAAAATGGTTTTTAAATGTTTTTTTTTAGGCCTGTCCAGAATGTCGATAGTTCGGTATGACCGGGGTCACTGTTTTTGTGTCAAAAAATGAAGAAAAAAAAATCAGCAATTTTTGGTGAAAATGGTTTTGAATTTTTTTTTTAGGCCTGTCCAGAATGTCGCTTTTTCGGCAAGATCGGAGTCATCGTTTTTAGGGACAAAATAGAAATCTGCAAATTTTTGTGAAAATGGTTTTAAAATGTTTTTTTTTAGGCCTGTTCAGAATGTCGATAGTTCGGCATGACCGGGGTCACTGTTTTTGTGTCAAAAAATGAAAAAAAGAATTC
Source organism: Salmo salar (assembly GCF_905237065.1). Lineage (NCBI taxonomy): Eukaryota > Metazoa > Chordata > Actinopteri > Salmoniformes > Salmonidae > Salmo > Salmo salar. Next base: position 200,040 of record NW_025549168.1, on the reverse strand, counting down.
TGAGCTTTTTTTTGGAAAATGGTTCTAAAATGCTTTTTTTTTTAGGCCAGTCCAAAATGTCGCTAGTTCGGCATGATCGGAGACATCGTTTTTGGTGACAAAAAAAGAAATCTACAATTTTTTGTGAAAATGGTTTTAAAATGTTTTTTTTAGGCCTGTCCAGAATGTCGCTAGTTCGGCATGACCGGGGTCACTGTTTTTGTGTCACGAAAATGAAGAAAAAAAAATCAGCAATTTTTGGTGAAAATGGTTTTAAAAAAAATTTTTAGGCCTGTCCAGAATGTCGCTTTTTCGGCATGATCGGAGTCATCGTTTTTAGGGACAAAATAGAAATCTGCAATTTTTTGTGAAAATGGTTTTAAAATGTTTTTTAGGCCTGTCCAGAATGTCAATAGTTCGGCATGACCGGGGTCACTGTTTTTGTGTCACGAAAATGAAGAAAAAAAAATCTGCCATTTTTGGTGAAAATGGTTTTTAATTTTTTTTTTAGGCCTGTCCAGAATGTCGCTTTTCGGCATGATCGGAGTCATCGTTTTTAGGGACAAAATAGAAATCTGCAATTTTTTGTGAAAATGGTTTTAAAATGTTTTTTAGGCCTGTCCAGAATGTCACTTTTTCGGCATGATCGGAGTCATCGTTTTTAGGGACAAAATAGAAATCTGCAATTTTTTGTGAAAATGGTTTTAAAATTTTTTTTTAGGCCTGTCCAGAATGTCGATAGTTCGGCATGACCGGGGTCACTGTTTTTGTGTCACGAAAATGAAAAAAAATATCTGCAATTTTTTGTGAAAATGGTTCAACATTTTTTTTTAGGCCTGTCCAGAATGTCGCTTTTTCGGCATGATCGGAGTCATCGTTTTTAGGGACAAAATAGAAATCTGCAATTTTTCGTGAAAATGGTTATAAAATGTTTTTTTTAGGCCTGTCCAGAATGTCGATAGTTCGGCATGACCGGGGTCACTGTTTTTGTGTCAAAAAATGAAAAAAAGAATTCTGAGCTTTTTTTTGAAAATGGTTCTAAAATGCTTTTTTTTTAGGCCTGTCCAAAATGTCGCTAGTTCAGGATGATCGGAGTCATCGTTTTTGGTGACAAAAATAGAAATCTACAATTTTTTGTGAAAATGGTTTTAAAATGTTTTTTTTAGGCCTGTCCAGAATGTCGCTAGTTCGGCATGACCGGGGTCACTGTTTTTGTGTCACGAAAATGAAGAAAAAAAAATCAGCAATTTTTGGTGAAAATGGTTTTTTTAAAACATTTTAGGCCTGTCCAGAATGTCGCTTTTTCGGCATGATCGGAGTCATCGTTTTTAGGGACAAAATAGAAATCTGCAATTTTTTGTGCAAATGGTTTTAAAATGTTTTTTTAGGCCTGTCCAGAATGTCGATAGTTCGGCATGACCGGGGTCACTGTTTTTGTGTCACGAAAATGAAAAAAAAATATCTGCAATTTTTGGTGAAAATGGTTCCAAAAATTTTTTTAGGCCTGTCCAGAATGTCGCTTTTTCGGCATGATCGGAGTCATCGTTTTTAGGGACAAAATAGAAATCTGCAATTTTTGTGAAAATGGTTTTAAAATGTTTTTTTTAGGCCTGTCCAGAATGTCGATAGTTCGGCATGACCGGGGTCATCGTTTTTAGGGACAAAATAGAAATCTGCAATTTTTTGTGCAAATGGTTTTAAAATGTTTTTTTAGGCCTGTCCAGAATGTCGATAGTTCGGCATGACCGGGGTCACTGTTTTTGTGTCACGAAAATGAAAAAAAAATCAGCAATTTTTGGTGAAAATGGTTTAAAAAAAAAAATTTAGGCCTGTCCAGAATGTCGCTTTTTGATCGGAGTCATCGTTTTTAGGGACAAAATAGAAATCTGCAATTTTTTGTGAAAATGGTTTTAAAATGTTTTTTTTAGGCCTGTCCAGATTGTCGATAGTTCGGCACTGTTTTTGTGTCAAAAAATGAAAAAAATAATTCGGATTTTTTTTTTGAAAATGGTTCTAAAATGCTTTTTTTTAGGCCTGTCCAGAATGTCGCTAGTTCGGCATGACCGGGGTCACTGTTTTTGTGTCACGAAAATGAGAAAAAAAAATCAGCAATTTTTGGTGAAAATGGTTTTTAAAAAAAAATTTAGGCCTGTCCAGAATGTCGCTTTTTCGGCATGATCGGAGTCATCGTTTTTAGGGACAAAATAGAAATCTGCAATTTTTGGTGAAAATGTTTTTAAAATGTTTTTTTAGGCCTGTCCAGAATGTCGATAGTTCGGTATGACCGGGGTCACTTTTGTTGTGTCAAAAATGAAGAAAAAAATCAGCCATTTTTGGTGAAAATGGTTTTAAAATTTTTTTAGGCCTGTCCAGAATGTCGCTTTTTCGGCATGATCGGAGTCATCGTTTTTAGGGACAAAATAGAAATCTGCAATTTTTGTGAAAATGGTTTTAAAATGTTTTTTTAGGGCTGTCCAGTATGTCGATAGTTCTGCATGAACGGGGTCACTGTTTTTGTGTCAAATAATGAAAATCAGAATTCTGAGCTTTTTTTTTGAAAATGGTTCTAAAATGCTTTTTTTTAGGCCTGTCCAGAATGTCGCTAGTTCGGCATAACCGGGGTCACTGTTTTTGTGTCACGAAAATGAAGGAAAAAAAATCAGCAATTTTTGGTGAAAATGGTTCTAAATTTTTTTTTTAGGCCTGTCCAGAATGTCGCTTTTTCGGCATGATCGGAGTCATCGTTTTTAGGGACAAAATAGAAATCTGCAATGTTTTGTGAAAATGGTTTTAAAATGTTTTTTTTAGGCCTGTCCATAATGTCGATAGTTCGGTATGACCGGGGTCACTGTTTTTGTGTCAAAAAATGAAGAAAAAAAAATCAGCCATTTTTGGTGAAAATGGTTTTTTAAAAACATTTTAGGCCTGTCCAGAATGTCGCTTTTTCGGCATGATCGGAGTCATCGTTTTTAGGGACAAAATAGAAATCTGCAATTTTTTGTGAAAATGGTTTTAAAATGTTTTTTTAGGCCTGTCCAGAATGTCGATAGTTCGGCATGACCGGGGTCACTGTTTTTGTGTCACGAAAATGAAAAAAAAATATCTGCAATTTTTTGTGAAAATGGTTCAAACATTTTTTTTTAGGCCTGTCCAGAATGTCGCTTTTTCGGCATGATCGGAGTCATCGTTTTTAGGGACAAAATAGAAATCTGCAATTTTTTGTGAAAATGGTTTTAAAATGTTTGTTTTAGGCCTGTCCAGAATGTCGATAGTTCGGTATGACCGGGGTCACTTTTGTTGTGTCAAAAAATGAAGAAAAAAAAATCAGCCATTTTTGGTGAAAATGGTTTTTAAATTTTTTTTTAGGCCTGTCCAGAATGTCGCTTTTTCGGCATGATCGGAGTCAACGTTTTTAGGGACAAAATAGAAATCTGCAATTTTTTGTGAAAATGGTTTTAAAATGTTTTTTTAGGGCAGTCCAGTATGTCGATAGTTCTGCATGACCGGGGTCACTGTTTTTGTGTCAAATAATGAAAATCAGAATTCTGAGCTTTTTTTTGAAAATGGTTCTAAAATGCTTTTTTTAGGCCTGTCCAGAATGTCGCTAGTTCGGCATAACCGGGGTCACTGTTTTTGTGTCACGAAAATGAAGGAAAAAAATCAGCAATTTTTGGTGAAAATGGTTCTAAATTTTTTTTTAGGCCTGTCCAGAATGTCGCTTTTTCGGCATGATCGGAGTCATCGTTTTTAGGGACAAAATAGAAATCTGCAATTTTTGTGAAAATGGTTTTAAAATGTTTTTTTAGGCCTGTCCATAATGTCGATAGTTCGGTATGACCGGGGTCACTGTTTTTGTGTCAAAAAATGAAGAAAAAAAATCAGCCATTTTTGGTGAAAATGGTTTTTTAAAACATTTTAGGCCTGTCCAGAATGTCGCTTTTTCGGCATGATCGGAGTCATCGTTTTTAGGGACAAAATAGAAATCTGCAATTTTTTGTGAAAATGGTTTTAAAATGTTTTTTAGGCCTGTCCAGAATGTCGATAGTTCGGCATGACCGGGGTCACTGTTTTTGTGTCACGAAAATGAAAAAAAATATCTGCAATTTTTTGTGAAAATGGTTCAAACATTTTTTTTAGGCCTGTCCAGAATGTCGCTTTTTCGGCATGATCGGAGTCATCGTTTTTAGGGACAAAATAGAAATCTGCAATTTTTTGTGAAAATGGTTTTAAAATGTTTTTTAGGCCTGTCCAGAATGTCGATAGTTCGGCATGACCGGGGTCACTGTTTTTGTGTCAAAAAATGAAAAAAAGAATTCGGAGCTTTTGTTTGAAAATGGTTCTAAAATGCTTTTTTTTAGGCCTGTCCAAAATGTCGCTAGTTCGGCATGATCGGAGTCATCGTTTTTGGTGACAAAAATAGAAATCTACAATTTTTGTGAAAATGGTTTTAAAATGTTTTTTTTAGGCCTGTCCAGAATGTCGCTAGTTCGGCATGACCGGGGTCACTGTTTTTGTGTCACGAAAATGAAGAAAAAAAATCAGCAATTTTTGGTGAAAATGGTTTTTAAATTTTTTTTAGGCCTGTCCAGAATGTCGCTTTTTCGGCATGATCGGAGTCATCGTTTTTAGGGACAAAATAGAAATCTGCAATTTTTTGTGAAAATGGTTTTAAAATGTTTTTTTTAGGCCTGTCCAGAATGTCGATAGTTTGGCACTGTTTTTGTGTCAAAAAATGAAAAAAATAATTCGGATTTTTTTTGAAAATGGTTCTAAAATGCTTTTTTTTAGGCCTGTCCAGAATGTCGCTAGTTCGGCATGACCGGGGTCACTGTTTTTGTGTCACGAAAATGAGAAAAAAAATCAGCAATTTTTGGTGAAAATGGTTTTTAAAAAAAAATTTAGGCCTGTCCAGAATGTCGCTTTTTCGGCATGATCGGAGTCATCGTTTTTAGGGACAAAATAGAAATCTGCAATTTTTGGTGAAAATGTTTTTAAAATGTTTTTTTAGGCCTGTCCAGAATGTCGATAGTTCGGTATGACCGGGGTCACTGTTTTTGTGTCAAAAATGAAGAAAAAAATCAGCAATTTTTGGTGAAAATGGTTTTGAATTTTTTTTTTAGGCCTGTCCAGAATGTCGCTTTTTCGGCAAGATCGGAGTCATCGTTTTTAGGGACAAAATAGAAATCTGCAAATTTTTGTGAAAATGGTTTTAAAATGTTTTTTTTAGGCCTGTTCAGAATGTCGATAGTTCGGCATGACCGGGGTCACTGTTTTTGTGTCAAAAAATGAAAAAAAGAATTCTGAGCTTTTTTTTGGAAAATGGTTCTAAAATGCTTTTTTTTTTAGGCCAGTCCAGAATGTCGATAGTTCGGCATGACCGGGGTCACTGTTTTTGTGTCAAAAAATGAAAAAAAGAATTCGGAACTTTTGTTTGAAAATGGTTCTAAAATGCTTTTTTTTAGGCCTGTCCAGAATGTCGCTAGTTCGGCATGATCGGAGTCATCGTTTTTGGTGACAAAAATAGAAATCTACAATTTTTTGTGAAAATGGTTTTAAAATGTTTTTTTTAGGCCTGTCCAGAATGTCGCTAGTTCGGCATGACCGGGGTCACTGTTTTTGTGTCACGAAAATGAAGAAAAAAAATCAGCAATTTTTGGTGAAAATGGTTTTTAAATTTTTTTTTAGGCCTGTCCAGAATGTCGCTTTTTCGGCATGATCGGAGTCATCGTTTTTAGGGACAAAATAGAAATCTGCAATTTTTTGTGAAAATGGTTTTAAAATGTTTTTTTAGGCCTGTCCAGAATGTCGATAGTTTGGCACTGTTTTTGTGTCAAAAAATGAAAAAAATAATTCGGATTTTTTTTGAAAATGGTTCTAAAATGCTTTTTTTTAGGCCTGTCCAGAATGTCGCTAGTTCGGCATGACCGGGGTCACTGTTTTTGTGTCACGAAAATGAGAAAAAAAATCAGCAATTTTTGGTGAAAATGGTTTTTAAAAAAAATTTAGGCCTGTCCAGAATGTCGCTTTTCGGCATGATCGGAGTCATCGTTTTTAGGGACAAAATAGAAATCTGCAATTTTTGGTGAAAATGTTTTTAAAATGTTTTTTTTAGGCCTGTCCAGAATGTCGATAGTTCGGTATGACCGGGGTCACTTTTGTTGTGTCAAAAAATGAAGAAAAAAAAATCAGCCATTTTTGGTGAAAATGGTTTTTAAATTTTTTTTTAGGCCTGTCCAGAATGTCGCTTTTTCGGCATGATCGGAGTCATCGTTTTTAGGGACAAAATAGAAATCTGCAATTTTTTTTGAAAATGGTTTTAAAATGTTTTTTTTAGGGCTGTCCAGTATGTCGATAGTTCTGCATGACCGGGGTCACTGTTTTTGTGTCAAATAATGAAAATCAGAATTCTGAGCTTTTTTTTTGAAAATGGTTCTAAAATGCTTTTTTTTAGGCCTGTCCAGAATGTCGCTAGTTCGGCATAACCGGGGTCACTGTTTTTGTGTCACGAAAATGAAGGAAAAAAAATCAGCAATTTTTGGTGAAAATGGTTCTAAATTTTTTTTTTAGGCCTGTCCAGAATGTCGCTTTTTCGGCATGATCGGAGTCATCGTTTTTAGGGACAAAATAGAAATCTGCAATTTTTTGTGAAAATGGTTTTAAAATGTTTTTTTAGGCCTGTCCATAATGTCGATAGTTCGGTATGACCGGGGTCACTGTTTTTGTGTCAAAAAATGAAGAAAAAAAATCAGCCATTTTTGGTGAAAATGGTTTTTTAAAACATTTTAGGCCTGTCCAGAATGTCGCTTTTTCGGCATGATCGGAGTCATCGTTTTTAGGGACAAAATAGAAATCTGCAATTTTTTGTGAAAATGGTTTTAAAATGTTTTTTAGGCCTGTCCAGAATGTCGATAGTTCGGCATGACCGGGGTCACTGTTTTTGTGTCACGAAAATGAAAAAAAATATCTGCAATTTTTGTGAAAATGGTTCAAACATTTTTTTTAGGCCTGTCCAGAATGTCGCTTTTCGGCATGATCGGAGTCATCGTTTTTAGGGACAAAATAGAAATCTGCAATTTTTGTGAAAATGGTTCTAAAATGCTTTTTTTTAGGCCTGTCCAAAATGTCGCTAGTTCGGCATGATCGGAGTCATCGTTTTTGGTGACAAAAATAGAAATCTACAATTTTTGTGAAAATGGTTTTAAAATGTTTTTTTAGGCCTGTCCAGAATGTCGCTAGTTCGGCATGACCGGGGTCACTGTTTTTGTGTCACGAAAATGAAGAAAAAAATCAGCAATTTTTGGTGAAAATGTTTTTTTAAAACATTTTATGCCTGTCCAGAATGTCGCTTTTTCGGCATGATCGGAGTCATCGTTTTTAGGGACAAAATAGAAATCTGCAATTTTTGGTGAAAATGGTTCTAAAATGCTTTTTTTTTAGGCCTGTCCAGAATGTCGCTAGTTCGGCATGACCGGGGTCACTGTTTTTGTGTCACGAAAATGAAAAAAAAATCAGCAATTTTTGGTGAAAATGGTTTTAAAAAAAAATTTGGCCTGTCCAGAATGTCGCTTTTTGATCGGAGTCATCGTTTTTAGGGACAAAATAGAAATCTGCAATTTTTTGTGAAAATGGTTTTAAAATGTTTTTTTTAGGCCTGTCCAGAATGTCGATAGTTCGGCACTGTTTTTGTGTCAAAAAATGAAAAAAATTATTCGGAGCTTTTTTTGAAAATGGTTCTAAAATGCTTTTTTTTAGGCCTGTCCAGAATGTCGCTAGTTCGGCATGACCGGGGTCACTGTTTTTGTGTCACGAAAATGAGAAAAAAAATCAGCAATTTTTGGTGAAAATGGTTTTTAAAAAAATTTAGGCCTGTCCAGAATGTCGCTTTTTCGGCATGATCGGAGTCATCGTTTTTAGGGACAAAATAGAAATCTGCAATTTTTTGTGAAAATGGTTTTAAAATGTTTTTTTAGGCCTGTCCAGAATGTCGATAGTTCGGCATGACCGGGGTCACTGTTTTTGTGTCAAAAAATGAAAAAAAGAATTCGGAGCTTTTGTTTGAAAATGGTTCTAAAATGCTTTTTTTTAGGCCTGTCCAAAATGTCGCTAGTTCGGCATGATCGGAGTCATCGTTTTTGGTGACAAAAATAGAAATCTACAATTTTTGTGAAAATGGTTTTAAAATGTTTTTTTTAGGCCTGTCCAGAATGTCGCTAGTTCGGCATGACCGGGGTCACTGTTTTTGTGTCACGAAAATGAAGAAAAAAAAATCAGCAATTTTTGGTGAAAATGGTTTTTAAATTTTTTTTTAGGCCTGTCCAGAATGTCGCTTTTTCGGCATGATCGGAGTCATCGTTTTTAGGGACAAAATAGAAATCTGCAATTTTTGTGAAAATGGTTTTAAAATGTTTTTTTTAGGCCTGTCCAGAATGTCGATAGTTTGGCACTGTTTTTGTGTCAAAAAATGAAAAAAATAATTCGGATTTTTTTTTTGAAAATGGTTCTAAAATGCTTTTTTTTTAGGCCTGTCCAGAATGTCGCTAGTTCGGCATGACCGGGGTCACTGTTTTTGTGTCACGAAAATGAGAAAAAAAAATCAGCAATTTTTGGTGAAAATGGTTTTTAAAAAAAAATTTAGGCCTGTCCAGAATGTCGCTTTTTCGGCATGATCGGAGTCATCGTTTTTAGGGACAAAATAGAAATCTGCAATTTTTGGTGAAAATGTTTTTAAAATGTTTTTTTTAGGCCTGTCCAGAATGTCGATAGTTCGGTATGACCGGGGTCACTTTTGTTGTGTCAAAAAATGAAGAAAAAAAAATCAGCCATTTTTGGTGAAAATGGTTTTTAAATTTTTTTAGGCCTGTCCAGAATGTCGCTTTTTCGGCATGATCGGAGTCATCGTTTTTAGGGACAAAATAGAAATCTGCAATTTTTTTGAAAATGGTTTTAAAATGTTTTTTTAGGGCTGTCCAGTATGTCGATAGTTCTGCATGACCGGGGTCACTGTTTTTGTGTCAAATAATGAAAATCAGAATTCTGAGCTTTTTTTTGAAAATGGTTCTAAAATGCTTTTTTTAGGCCTGTCCAGAATGTCGCTAGTTCGGCATAACCGGGGTCACTGTTTTTGTGTCACGAAAATGAAGGAAAAAAATCAGCAATTTTTGGTGAAAATGGTTCTAAATTTTTTTTTAGGCCTGTCCAGAATGTCGCTTTTCGGCATGATCGGAGTCATCGTTTTTAGGGACAAAATAGAAATCTGCAATTTTTTGTGAAAATGGTTTTAAAATGTTTTTTTTAGGCCTGTCCATAATGTCGATAGTTCGGTATGACCGGGGTCACTGTTTTTGTGTCAAAAAATGAAGAAAAAAAAATCAGCCATTTTTGGTGAAAATGGTTTTTTTAAAACATTTTAGGCCTGTCCAGAATGTCGCTTTTTCGGCATGATCGGAGTCATCGTTTTTAGGGACAAAATAGAAATCTGCAATTTTTGGTGAAAATGGTTCTAAAATGCTTTTTTTTTAGGCCTGTCCAGAATGTCGCTAGTTCGGCATGACCGGGGTCACTGTTTTTGTGTCACGAAAATGAAAAAAAAATCAGCAATTTTTGGTGAAAATGGTTTTAAAAAAAAATTTGGCCTGTCCAGAATGTCGCTTTTTGATCGGAGTCATCGTTTTTAGGGACAAAATAGAAATCTGCAATTTTTGTGAAAATGGTTTTAAAATGTTTTTTTTAGGCCTGTCCAGAATGTCGATAGTTCGGCACTGTTTTTGTGTCAAAAAATGAAAAAAATTATTCGGAGCTTTTTTTTGAAAATGGTTCTAAAATGCTTTTTTTTTAGGCCTGTCCAGAATGTCGCTAGTTCGGCATGACCGGGGTCACTGTTTTTGTGTCACGAAAATGAGAAAAAAAAATCAGCAATTTTTGGTGAAAATGGTTTTTAAAAAAAAATTTAGGCCTGTCCAGAATGTCGCTTTTTCGGCATGATCGGAGTCATCGTTTTTAGGGACAAAATAGAAATCTGCAATTTTTTGTGAAAATGGTTTTAAAATATTTTTTAGGCCTGTCCAGAATATCGATAGTTCGGCATGACCGGGGTCACTGTTTTTGTGTCACGAAAATGAGAAAAAAATATCTGCAATTTTTTGTGAAAATGGTTCTACATTTTTTTTTAGGACTGTCCAGAATGTCGCTTTTCGGCATGATCGGAGTCATCGTTTTTAGGGACAAAATAGAAATCTGCAATTTTTTGTGAAAATGGTTCTAAAATTTTTTTTAGGCCTGTCCAAAATGTCGCTAGTTCGGCATGATCGGAGTCATCGTTTTTGGTGACAAAAATAGAAATCTACAATTTTTTGTGAAAATGGTTTTAAAATGTTTTTTTTTAGGCCTGTCCAGAAAGTCGCTAGTTCGGCATGACCGGGGTCACTGTTTTTGTGTCACGAAAATGAAGAAAAAAAAATCTGCCAGTTTTGGTGAAAAATGGTTTTAAATTTTTTTTTTAGGCCTGTCCAGAATGTCGCTAGTTCGGCATGACCGGGGTCACTGTTTTTGTGTCACGAAAATGAGAAAAAAAAATCAGCAATTTTTGGTGAAAATGGTTTTTTAAAAAAAATTTAGGCCTGTCCAGAATGTCGCTTTTTCGGCATGATCGGAGTCATCGTTTTTAGGGACAAAATAGAAATCTGCAATTTTTTGTGAAAATGGTTTTAAAATATTTTTTTTAGGCCTGTCCAGAATGTCGATAGTTCGGCATGACCGGGGTCACTGTTTTTGTGTCAAAAAATGAAAAAAAGAATTCTGAGCTTTTTTTTTAAAAATGGTTCTAAAATGCTTTTTTTTTAGGCCTATCCAAAATGTCGCTAGTTCGGCATGATCGGAGTCATCGTTTTTGGTGACAAAAATAGAAATCTACAATTTTTTGTGAAAATGTTTTCAAAATGTTTTTTTTTAGGCCTGTCCAGAAAGTCGCTAGTTCGGCATGACCGGGGTCACTGTTTTTGTGTCACGAAAATGAAGAAAAAAAAATCTGCCATTTTTGGTGAAAAAGGTTTTAAAATTTTTTTTTAGGCCTGTCCAGAATGTCGCTTTTCGGCATGATCGGAGTCATCGTTTTTAGGGACAAAATTGAAATCTGCAAATTTTTGTGAAAATGGTTTTAAAATGTTTTTTTTAGGCCTGTCCAGAATGTCGATAGTTCGGCATGACCGGGGTCACTGTTTTTGTGTAACGAAAATGAAAAAAAAATATCTGCAATTTTTTGTGAAAATGGTTCTAACATTTTTTTTTAGGCCTGTCCAGAATGTCGCTCTTTCGGCATGATCGGAGTCATCGTTTTTAGGGACAAAATAGAAATCTGCAATTTTTTGTGAAAATGGTTTTAAAATGTTTTTTTAGGCCTGTCCAGAATGTCGATAGTTCGGCATGACCGGGGTCACTGTTTTTGTGTCAAAAAATGAAAAAAAGAATTCGGAGCTTTTTTTTGAAAATGGTTCTAAAATGCTTTTTTTTTAGGCCTGTCCAAAATGTCGCTAGTTCGGCATGATCGGAGTCATCGTTTTTGGTGACAAAAATAGAAATCTAAAATTTTTTGTGAAAATGGTTTTAAAATGTTTTTTTTTAGGCCTGTCCAGAATGTCGCTAGTTCGGCATGACCGGGGTCACTGTTTTTGTGTCACGAAAATGAAGAAAAAAAAATCAGCAATTTTTGGCGGAAATTTTTTTAAAATTTTTTTTTAGGCCTGTCCAGAATGTCGCTTTTTCGGCATGATCGGAGTCATCGTTTTTAGGGACAAAATAGAAATCTGCAATTTTTTGTGAAAATGGTTTTAAAATGTTTTTTAGGCCTGTCCAGAATGTCGATAGTTCGGCATGACCGGGTCACTGTTTTTGTGTCAAAAAATGAAAAAAGAATTCTGAGCTTTTTTTTGAAAATGGTTCTAAAATGCTTTTTTTTTAGGCCTGTCCAAAATGTCGCTAGTTCGGCATGATCGGAGTCATCGTTTTTGGTGACAAAAATAGAAATCTACAATTTTTTGTGAAAATGGTTTTAAAATGTTTTTTTTTAGGCCTGTCCAGAATGTCGCTTTTTCGGCATGATCGGAGTCATCGTTTTTAGGGACAAAATAGAAATCTGCAATTTTTGGTGAAAATGTTTTTAAAATGTTTTTTTTAGGCCTGTCCAGAATGTCGCTTTTTCGGCATGATCGGAGTCATCATTTTTAGGGACAAAATAGAAATCTGCAATTTTTTGTGAAAATGGTTCTAAAAAATTTTTTTAGGCCTGTCCAGAATGTCGCTTTTTCGGCATGATCGGAGTCATCGTTTTTAGGGACAAAATAGAAATCTGCAATTTCTTGTGAAAATGGTTCTAAAAATTTTTTTTAGGCCTGTCCAGAATGTCGCTTTTTCGGCATGATCGGAGTCACCGTTTTTAGGGACAAAATAGAAATCTGCAATTTTTTGTGAAAATGGTTTTAAAATGTTTTTTTTAGGCCTGTCCAGAATGTCGATAGTTCGGCATGATCGGAGTATTCGTTTTTGTGTCACGAAAATGAAGAAAAAAAAATCAGCAATTTTTGGTGAAAATTGTTTTTTTTTTAATTTAGGCCTGTCCAGAATGTCGCTTTTTCGGCATGATCGGAGTCATCGTTTTTAGGGACAAAATAGAAATCTGCAATTTTTTGTGAAAATGGTTTTAAAATGTTTTTTTTAGGCCTGTCCAGAATGTCGATAGTTCGGCATGACCGGGGTCACTGTTTTTGTGTCATGAAAATGAAAAAAAAATATCTGCAATTTTTTGTGAAAATGGTTCTAAAATTTTTTTTTAGGCCTGTCCAGAATGTCGCTTTTTCGGCATGATCGGAGTCACCGTTTTTAGGGACAAAATAAAAATCTGCAATTTTTTGTAAAAATGGTTTTAAAATGTTTTTTTTAGGCCTGTCCAGAATGTCGATAGTTCGGCATGACCGGGGTCACTGTTTTTGTGTCAAAAAATGAAAAAAAGAATTCAGGCTTTTTTTTTGAAAATGGTTCTAAAATGCTTTTTTTTTAGGCCTGTCCAAAATGTCGCTAGTTCGGCATGATCGGAGTATTCGTTTTTGGTGACAAAAATAGAAATCTACAATTTTTTGTGAAAATGGTTTTAAAATGTTTTTTTTAGGCCTGTCCAGAATGTCGCTAGTTTGGCATAACCGGGGTCACTGTTTTTGTGTCACGAAAATGAAGAAAAAAAAATCAGCAATTTTTGGTGAAAATGGTTTTAAAAATTTTTTTTAGACCTGTCCAGAATGTCGCTTTTTAGGCATGATCGGAGTCATCGTTTTTAGGGACAAAATAGAAATCTGCAATTTTTTGTGAAAATGGTTTTAAAATGTTTTTTTAGGCCTGTCCAGAATGTCGATAGTTCGGCATGACCGGGGTCACTGTTTTGTGTCACGAAAATGAAAAAAAAATATCTGCAATTTTTTGTGAAAATGGTTCTAAAATTTTTTTTTAGGCCTGTCCAGAATGTCGCTTTTTCGGCATGATCGGAGTCACCGTTTTTAGGGACAAAATAGAAATCTGCAATTTTTTGTGAAAATGGTTTTAAAATGTTTTTTTTAGGCCTGTCCAGAATGTCGATAGTTCGGCATGACCGGGGTCACTGTTTTTGTGTCAAAAAATGAAAAAAAGAATTCAGGCTTTTTTTTGAAAATGGTTCTAAAATGCTTTTTTTTTAGGCCTGTCCAAAATGTCGCTAGTTCGGCATGATCGGAGTATTCGTTTTTGGTGACAAAAATAGAAATCTACAATTTTTTGTGAAAATGGTTTTAAAATGTTTTTTTTAGGCCTGTCCAGAATGTCGCTAGTTCGGCATGACCGGGGTCACTGTTTTTGTGTCACGAAAAATAAAAACAAATATCTGCAATTTTTTGTGAAAATGGTTCTAACATTTTTTTTTAGGCCTGTCCAGAATGTCGCTTTTTCGCATGATCGGAGTCATCGTTTTTAGGGACAAAATAGAAATCTGCAATTTTTTGTGAAAATGGTTTTAAAATGTTTTTTTTAGGCCTGTCCAGAATGTCGATAGTTCGGTATGACCGGGGTCACTGTTTTTGTGTCACGAAAATGAAAAAAATATCTGCAATTTTTTTTTGAAAATGGTTCTAAAATGCATTTTTTTTAGGCCTGTCCAAAATGTCGCTAGTTCGGCATGATCGGAGTCATCGTTTTTAGGGACAAAATAGAAATCTGCAATTTTTGGTGAAAATGGTTTTAAAATGTTTTTTTTTTAGGCCTGTCCAGAATGTCGCTAGTTCGGCATGCCCGGGGTCACTGTTTTTGTGTAAAAAATGAAAAAAAAATCAGCCATTTTTGGTGAAAATGGTTTTAAATTTTTTTTTTAGGCCTGTCCAAAATGTCGCTAGTTCGGCATGATCGGAGTCATCGTTTTTAGGGACAAAATAGAAATCTGCAATTTTTGGTGAAAATGGTTTTAAAATGTTTTTTTTAGGCCTGTCCAGAATGTCGATAGTTCGGCATGACCGGGGTCACTGTTTTTGTGTCACGAAAATGAAGAAAAAAAAATCAGCAATTTTTGGTGAAAATGGTTTTAAAATTTTTTTTAGACCTGTCCAGAATGTCGCTTTTTAGGCATGATCGGAGTCATCGTTTTTAGGGACAAAATAGAAATCTGCAATTTTTGGTGAAAATGGTTTTAAAATGTTTTTTTTAGGCCTGTCCAGAATGTCGATAGTTCGGCATGACCGGGGTCACTGTTTTTGTGTCACGAAAATGAAAAAAAAATATCAGCAATTTTTTGTGAAAATGGTTAAAAAAAAATTTTTTAGGCCTGTCCAGAATGACGGTTTTTCGGCATGATCGGAGTCAACGTTTTTAGGGACAAAATAGAAATCTGCAATTTTTTGTGAAAAACGTTTTAAAATGTTTTTTTTTAGGCCTGTCCAGAATGTCGATAGTTCGGCATGACCGGGGTCACTGTTTTTGTGTCAAAAAATGAAAAAAGAATTCTGAGCTTTTTTTTGAAAATGGTTCTAAAATGCATTTTTTTAGGCCTGTCCAGAATGTCGCTA
Source organism: Salmo salar (assembly GCF_905237065.1). Classification (NCBI taxonomy): domain Eukaryota; kingdom Metazoa; phylum Chordata; class Actinopteri; order Salmoniformes; family Salmonidae; genus Salmo; species Salmo salar. The sequence goes on along the minus strand of NW_025549168.1, from coordinate 184,993 downwards.
GTTCGGCATGATCGGAGTCATCGTTTTTAGGGACAAAATAGAAATCTGCAATTTTTTGTGAAAATGGTTCTAAAAATTTTTTTTAGGCCTGTCCAGAATGTCGCTAGTTTGGCATAACTGTTTTTGTGGTCACTGTTTTTGTGTCACGAAAATGAAGAAAAAAAAATCAGCAATTTTTGGTGAAAATGGTTTTAAAAATTTTTTTTAGACCTGTCCAGAATGTCGCTTTTTAGGCATGATCGGAGTCATCGTTTTTAGGGACAAAATAGAAATCTGCAATTTTTGTGAAAATGGTTTTAAAATGTTTTTTTTAGGCCTGTCCAGAATGTCGATAGTTCGGTATGACCGGGGTCACTGTTTTTGTGTCACGAAAATGAAAAAAAAATATCTGCAATTTTTTGTGAAAATGGTTCAAAAAATTTTTTAGGCCTGTCCAGAATGACGGTTTTTCGGCATGATCGGAGTCAACGTTTTTAGGGACAAAATAGAAATCTGCAATTTTTTGTGAAAAACGTTTTAAAATGTTTTTTTAGGCCTGTCCAGAATGTCGATAGTTCGGCATGACCGGGGTCACTGTTTTTGTGTCAAAAAATGAAAAAAAGAATTCTGAGCTTTTTTTTGAAAATGGTTCTAAAATGCATTTTTTTAGGCCTGTCCAAAATGTCGCTAGTTCGGCATGATCGGAGTCATCGTTTTTAGGGACAAAATAGAAATCTGCAATTTTTGGTGAAAATGTTTTTAAAATGTTTTTTTTAGGCCTGTCCAGAATGTCGATAGTTCGGCATGACCGGGGTCACTGTTTTTGTGTCACGAAAATGAAAAAAATATCTGCCTTTTTTGTGAAAATGGTTCAAATTTTTTAGGCCTGTCCAAATTCGTAGTTCGGCTGCCGGGGTCACTGTTTTTGTGTAAAAATGAAGAAAAAAATCAGCCATTTTTGGTGAAAATGGTTTTAAATTTTTTTTAGGCCTGTCCAGAATGTCGCTTTTTCGGCATGATCGGAGTCATCGTTTTTAGGGACAAAATAGAAATCTGCAATTTTTGGTGAAAATGGTTTAAAATTTTTTTTTTAGGCCTGTCCAGAATGTCGATAGTTCGGCATGACCGGGGTCACTGTTTTTGTGTCACGAAAATGAGAAAAAATATCTGCAATTTTTTGTGAAAATGGTTCTAAAAATTTTTTTTAGGCCTGTCCAGAATGTCGCTTTTTCGGCATGATCGGAGTCATCGTTTTTAGGGACAAAATAGAAATCTGCAATTTTTTGTGAAAATGGTTTTAAAATGTTTTTTTTAGGCCTGTCCAGAATGTCGCTAGTTCGGCATAACCGGGGTCACTGTTTTTGTGTCACGAAAATGAAGAAAAAAATATCTGCAATTTTTTGTGAAAATGGTTCAAAAATTTTTTTTAGGCCTGTCCAGAATGACGGTTTTTCGGCATGATCGGAGTCAACGTTTTTAGGAGACAAAATAGAAATCTGCAATTTTTTGTGAAAAACGTTTTAAAATGTTTTTTTTTAGGCCTGTCCAGAATGTCGATAGTTCGGCATGACCGGGGTCACTGTTTTTGTGTCAAAAAATGAAAAAAAGAATTCTGAGCTTTTTTTTTGAAAATGGTTCTAAAATGCATTTTTTTAGGCCTGTCCAAAATGTCGCTAGTTCGACATGATCGGAGTCATCGTTTTTAGGGACAAAATAGAAATCTGCAATTTTTGGTGAAAATGGTTTTAAAATGTTTTTTTTAGGCCTGTCCAGAATGTCGATAGTTCGGCATGACCGGGGTCACTGTTTTTGTGTCACGAAAATGAAAAAAAATATCTGCCTTTTTTTGTGAAAATGGTTCTAAAAATTTTTTTTAGGCCTGTCCAGAATGTCGCTAGTTCGGCATGACCGGGGTCACTGTTTTTGTGTAAAAAAATGAAGAAAAAAAAATCAGCCATTTTTGCTGAAAATGGTTTTTAAATTTTTTTTTAGGCCTGTCCAGAATGTCGCTTTTTCGGCATGATCGGAGTCATCGTTTTTAGGGACAAAATAGAAATCTGCAATTTTTTGTGAAAATGGTTTTAAAATGTTTTTTTTAGGCCTGTCCAGAATGTCGATAGTTCGGCATGACCGGGGTCACTGTTTTTGTGTCAAAAATGAAAAAAGAATTCTGAGCTTTTTTTTGGAAAATGGTTCTAAAATGCTTTTTTTTAGGCCTGTCCAAAATGTCGCTAGTTCGGCATGATCGGAGTATTCGTTTTTGGTGACAAAAATAGAAATCTAAAATTTTTTGTGAAAATGGTTTTAAAATGTTTTTTTTAGGCCTGTCCAGAATGTCGCTAGTTTGGCATAACCGGGGTCACTGTTTTTGTGTCACGAAAATGAAGAAAAAAAAATCAGCAATTTTTGGTGAAAATGGTTTTAAAAATTTTTTTAGACCTGTCCAGAATGTCGCTTTTTAGGCATGATCGGAGTCATCGTTTTTAGGGACAAAATAGAAATCTGCAATTTTTTGTGAAAATGGTTTTAAAATGTTTTTTTTAGGCCTGTCCAGAATGTCGATAGTTCGGTATGACCGGGGTCACTGTTTTTGTGTCACGAAAATGAAAAAAAATATCAGCAATTTTTTGTGAAAATGGTTCAAAAACATTTTTTTAGGCCTGTCCAGAATGACGGTTTTTCGGCATGATCGGAGTCAACGTTTTTAGGGACAAAATAGAAATCTGCAATTTTTTGTGAAAAACGTTTTAAAATGTTTTTTTTTAGGCCTGTCCAGAATGTCGATAGTTCGGCATGACCGGGGTCACTGTTTTTGTGTCACGAAAATGAAGAAAAAAAAATCAGCAATTTTTGGTGAAAATGGTTTTTAAATTTTTTTTGACCTGTCCAGAATGTCGCTTTTTAGGCATGATCGGAGTCATCGTTTTTAGGGACAAAATAGAAATCTGAAATTTTTTGTGAAAATGGTTTTAAAATGTTTTTTTTAGGCCTGTCCAGAATGTCGATAGTTCGGTATGACCGGGGTCACTGTTTTTGTGTCACGAAAATGAAAAAAAAATATCAGCAATTTTTTGTGAAAATGGTTCAAAAACATTTTTTAGGCCTGTCCAGAATGACGGTTTTTCGGCATGATCGGAGTCAACGTTTTTAGGGACAAAATAGAAATCTGCAATTTTTTGTGAAAAACGTTTTAAAATGTTTTTTTAGGCCTGTCCAGAATGTCGATAGTTCGGCATGACCGGGGTCACTGTTTTTGTGTCAAAAAATGAAAAAAGAATTCTGAGCTTTTTTTGAAAATGGTTCTAAAATGCATTTTTTTAGGCCTGTCCAAAATGTCGCTAGTTCGGCATGATCGGAGTCATCGTTTTTAGGGACAAAATAGAAATCTGCAATTTTTTGTGAAAATGGTTCTAAAATTTTTTTTTAGGCCTGTCCAGAATGTCGCTAGTTTGGCATAACTGTTTTTGTGGTCACTGTTTTTGTGTCACGAAAATGAAGAAAAAAAAATCTGCAATTTTTGGTGAAAATGGTTTAAAAAAAATTTTTTACACCTGTCCAGAATGTCGCTTTTTAGGCATGATCGGAGTCATCGTTTTTAGGGACAAAATAGAAATCTGCAATTTTTTGTGAAAAACGTTTTAAAATGTTTTTTTTAGGCCTGTCCAGAATGTCGATAGTTCGGTATGACCGGGGTCACTGTTTTTGTGTCAAGAAAATGAAAAAAATATCTGCAATTTTTTGTGAAAATGGTTCAAAAATTTTTTTTAGGCCTGTCCAGAATGACGGTTTTTCGGCATGATCGGAGTCAACGTTTTTAGGGACAAAATAGAAATCTGCAATTTTTGTGAAAAACGTTTTAAAAGGTTTTTTTAGGCCTGTCCAGAATGTCGATAGTTCGGCATGACCGGGGTCACTGTTTTTGTGTCACGAAAATGAAAAAAAAATCAGCAATTTTTGGTGAAAATGGTTCTTAAATTTTTTTTTGACCTGTCCAGAATGTCGCTTGTTAGGCATGATCGGAGTCATCGTTTTTAGGGACAAAATAGAAATCTGCAATTTTTGGTGAAAATGGTTTTAAAATGTTTTTTTAGGCCTGTCCAGAATGTCGATAGTTCGGTATGACCGGGGTCACTGTTTTTGTGTCACGAAAATGAAAAAAAATATCAGCAATTTTTTGTGAAAATGGTTCAAAAACATTTTTTAGGCCTGTCCAGAATGACGGTTTTTCGGCATGATCGGAGTCAACGTTTTTAGGGACAAAATAGAAATCTGCAATTTTTTGTGAAAAACGTTTTAAAATGTTTTTTTTTAGGCCTGTCCAGAATGTCGATAGTTCGGCATGACCGGGGTCACTGTTTTTGTGTCAAAAAATGAAAAAAGAATTCTGAGCTTTTTTTTTGAAAATGGTTCTAAAATGCATTTTTTTTAGGCCTGTCCAAAATGTCGCTAGTTCGGCATGATCGGAGTCATCGTTTTTAGGGACAAAATAGAAATCTGCAATTTTTTGTGAAAATGGTTCTAAAATTTTTTTTTAGGCCTGTCCAGAATGTCGCTAGTTTGGCATAACTGTTTTTGTGGTCACTGTTTTTGTGTCACGAAAATGAAGAAAAAAAAATCAGCAATTTTTGGTGAAAATGGTTTTAAAAATTTTTTTAGGCCTGTCCAGAATGTCGCTTTTTAGGCATGATCGGAGTCATCGTTTTTAGGGACAAAATAGAAATCTGCAATTTTTGTGAAAATGGTTTTAAAATGTTTTTTTAGGCCTGTCCAGAATGTCGATAGTTCGGCATGACCGGGGTCACTGTTTTTGTGTCAAGAAAATGAAAAAAATATCTGCAATTTTTTGTGAAAATGGTTAAAAAATTTTTTTAGGCCTGTCCAGAATGACGGTTTTTCGGCATGATCGGAGTCAACGTTTTTAGGGACAAAATAGAAATCTGCAATTTTTTGTGAAAAACGTTTTAAAATGTTTTTTAGGCCTGTCCAGAATGTCGATAGTTCGGCATGACCGGGGTCACTGTTTTTGTGTCAAAAAATGAAAAAAAGAATTCTGAGCTTTTTTTTGAAAATGGTTCTAAAATGCATTTTTTTAGGCCTGTCCAGAATGTCGCTAGTTCGGCATGATCGGAGTCATCGTTTTTAGGGACAAAATAGAAATCTGCAATTTTTGGTGAAAATGGTTTTAAAAAATTTTTTTAGGCCTGTCCAGAATGTCGATAGTTCGGCATGACCGGGGTCACTGTTTTTGTGTCAAAAAATGAAAAAAGAATTATGAGCTTTTTTTTGGAAAATGGTTCTAAAATGCTTTTTTTTTAGGCCTGTCCAAAATGTCGCTAGTTCGGCATGATCGGAGTCATCGTTTTTGGTGACAAAATAGAAATCTACAATTTTTTGTGAAAATGGTTTTAAAATGTTTTTTTAGGCCTGTCCAGAATGTCGCTAGTTTGGCATAACCGGGGTCACTGTTTTTGTGTCACGAAAATGAAGAAAAAAAAATCAGCAATTTTTGGTGAAAATGGTTTTAAATTTTTTTTAGACCTGTCCAGAATGTCGCTTTTTCGGCATGATCGGAGTCATCGTTTTTAGGGACAAAATAGAAATCTGCAATTTTTTGTGAAAATGGTTTTAAAATGTTTTTTTAGGCCTGTCCAGAATGTCGATAGTTCGGCATGACCGGGGTCACTGTTTTTGTGTCACGAAAATGAGAAAAAAATATCTGCAATTTTTTGTGAAAATGGTTCTACATTTTTTTTTTAGGATTGTCCAGAATGTCGCTTTTTCGGCATGATCGGAGTCATCGTTTTTAGGGACAAAATAGAAATCTGCAATTTTTTGTGAAAATGTTTTTACAATGTTTTTTGAGGCCTGTCCAGAATGTCGATAGTTCGGTATGACCGGGGTCACTGTTTTTGTGTCACGAAAATGAAAAAAAAATATCTGCAATTTTTTGTGAAAATGGTTCAAAAAATTTTTTTTAGGCCTGTCCAGAATGACGCTTTTTCGGCATGATCGGAGTCAACGTTTTTAGGGACAAAATAGAAATCTGCAATTTTTTGTGAAAAACGTTTTAAAATGTTTTTTAATAGGCCTGTCCAGAATGTCGATAGTTCGGCATGACCGGGGTCACTGTTTTTGTGTCAAAAAATGAAAAAAAGAATTCTGAGCTTTTTTTTGGAAAATGGTTCTAAAATGCATTTTTTTTAGGCCTGTCCAAAATGTCGCTAGTTCGGCATGATTGGAGTCATCGTTTTTAGGGACAAAATATAAATCTGCAATTTTTGGTGAAAATGGTTTTAAAAATTTTTTTTAGGCCTGTCCAGAATGTCGATAGTTCGGCATGACCGGGGTCACTGTTTTTGTGTAAAAAAATGAAGAAAAAAAAATCAGCCATTTTTGCTGAAAATGGTTTTAAATTTTTTTTAGGCCTGTCCAGAATGTCGCTTTTTCGGCATGATCGGAGTCATCGTTTTTAGGGACAAAATAGAAATCTGCAATTTTTTGTGAAAATGGTTTTAAAATGTTTTTTTAGGCCTGTCCAGAATGTCGATAGTTCGGCATGACCGGGGTCACTGTTTTTGTGTCAAAAAATGAAAAAAGAATTCTGAGCTTTTTTTGGAAAATGGTTCTAAAATGCTTTTTTTTAGGCCTGTCCAAAATGTCGCTAGTTCGGCATGATCGGAGTATTCGTTTTTGGTGACAAAAATAGAAATCTAAAATTTTTGTGAAAATGGTTTTAAAATGTTTTTTTAGGCCTGTCCAGAATGTCGCTAGTTTGGCATAACCGGGGTCACTGTTTTTGTGTCACGAAAATGAAGAAAAAAAATCAGCAATTTTTGGTGAAAATGGTTTTTAAAATTTTTTTAGACCTGTCCAGAATGTCGCTTTTTAGGCATGATCGGAGTCATCGTTTTTAGGGACAAAATAGAAATCTGCAATTTTTGTGAAAATGGTTTTAAAATGTTTTTTTAGGCCTGTCCAGAATGTCGATAGTTCGGTATGACCGGGGTCACTGTTTTTGTGTCACGAAAATGAAAAAAAATATCAGCAATTTTTTGTGAAAATGGTTCAAAAACATTTTTTTAGGCCTGTCCAGAATGACGGTTTTTCGGCATGATCGGAGTCAACGTTTTTAGGGACAAAATAGAAATCTGCAATTTTTTGTGAAAAACGTTTTAAAATGTTTTTTTTTAGGCCTGTCCAGAATGTCGATAGTTCGGCATGACCGGGGTCACTGTTTTTGTGTCACGAAAATGAAGAAAAAAAAATCAGCAATTTTTGGTGAAAATGGTTTTTAAATTTTTTTTTTGACCTGTCCAGAATGTCGCTTTTTAGGCATGATCGGAGTCATCGTTTTTAGGGACAAAATAGAAATCTGAAATTTTTGTGAAAATGGTTTTAAAATGTTTTTTTAGGCCTGTCCAGAATGTCGATAGTTCGGTATGACCGGGGTCACTGTTTTTGTGTCACGAAAATGAAAAAAAATATCAGCAATTTTTTGTGAAAATGGTTCAAAAACATTTTTTAGGCCTGTCCAGAATGACGGTTTTTCGGCATGATCGGAGTCAACGTTTTTAGGGACAAAATAGAAATCTGCAATTTTTTGTGAAAAACGTTTTAAAATGTTTTTTTAGGCCTGTCCAGAATGTCGATAGTTCGGCATGACCGGGGTCACTGTTTTTGTGTCAAAAAATGAAAAAAGAATTCTGAGCTTTTTTTTGAAAATGGTTCTAAAATGCATTTTTTTTAGGCCTGTCCAAAATGTCGCTAGTTCGGCATGATCGGAGTCATCGTTTTTAGGGACAAAATAGAAATCTGCAATTTTTTGTGAAAATGGTTCTAAAATTTTTTTTTAGGCCTGTCCAGAATGTCGCTAGTTTGGCATAACTGTTTTTGTGGTCACTGTTTTTGTGTCACGAAAATGAAGAAAAAAAATCAGCAATTTTTGGTGAAAATGGTTTAAAAAATTTTTTTAGACCTGTCCAGAATGTCGCTTTTTAGGCATGATCGGAGTCATCGTTTTTAGGGACAAAATAGAAATCTGCAATTTTTTGTGAAAATGGTTTTAAAATGTTTTTTTTAGGCCTGTCCAGAATGTCGATAGTTCGGTATGACCGGGGTCACTGTTTTTGTGTCAAGAAAATGAAAAAAAAATATCTGCAATTTTTTGTGAAAATGGTTCAAAAATTTTTTTTAGGCCTGTCCAGAATGACGGTTTTTCGGCATGATCGGAGTCAACGTTTTTAGGGACAAAATAGAAATCTGCAATTTTTTGTGAAAAACGTTTTAAAAGGTTTTTTTTTAGGCCTGTCCAGAATGTCGATAGTTCGGCATGACCGGGGTCACTGTTTTTGTGTCAAAAAATGAAAAAAAGAATTCTGAGCTTTTTTTTTGAAAATGGTTCTAAAATGCATTTTTTTTAGGCCTGTCCAAAATGTCGCTAGTTCGGCATGATCGGAGTCATCGTTTTTAGGGACAAAATAGAAATCTGCAATTTTTGGTGAAAATGGTTTTAAAAAATTTTTTTTAGGCCTGTCCAGAATGTCGATAGTTCGGCATGACCGGGGTCACTGTTTTTGTGTCACGAAAATGAAAAAAAATATCTGCCTTTTTTTGTGAAAATGGTTCAAAAAATTTTTTTAGGCCTGTCCAGAATGTCGCTAGTTCGGCATGACCGGGGTCACTGTTTTTGTGTAAAAAAATGAAGAAAAAAAAATCTGCCATTTTTGCTGAAAATGGTTTTAAAATTTTTTTTTAGGCCTGTCCAGAATGTCGCTTTTTCGGCATGATCGGAGTCATCGTTTTTAGGGACAAAATAGAAATCTGCAATTTTTTGTGAAAATGGTTTTAAAATGTTTTTTTTAGGCCTGTCCAGAATGTCGATAGTTCGGCATGACCGGGGTCACTGTTTTTGTGTCAAAAAATGAAAAAAAGAATTATGAGCTTTTTTTTGGAAAATGGTTCTAAAATGCTTTTTTTTTAGGCCTGTCCAAAATGTCGCTAGTTCGGCATGATCGGAGTATTCGTTTTTGGTGACAAAAATAGAAATCTACAATTTTTGTGAAAATGGTTTTAAAATGTTTTTTTTAGGCCTGTCCAGAATGTCGCTAGTTTGGCATAACCGGGGTCACTGTTTTTGTGTCACGAAAATGAAGAAAAAAAAATCAGCAATTTTTGGTGAAAATGGTTTTAAATTTTTTTTTTAGACCTGTCCAGAATGTCGCTTTTTCGGCATGATCGGAGTCATCGTTTTTAGGGACAAAATAGAAATCTGCAATTTTTGTGAAAATGGTTTTAAAATGTTTTTTTTAGGCCTGTCCAGAATGTCGATAGTTCGGCATGACCGGGGTCACTGTTTTTGTGTAACGAAAATGAGAAAAAAATATCTGCAATTTTTTGTGAAAATGGTTCTACATTTTTTTTTTAGGATTGTCCAGAATGTCGCTTTTTCGGCATGATCGGAGTCATCGTTTTTAGGGACAAAATAGAAATCTGCAATTTTTTGTGAAAATGGTTTTAAAATGTTTTTTGAGGCCTGTCCAGAATGTCGATAGTTCGGTATGACCGGGGTCACTGTTTTTGTGTCACGAAAATGAAAAAAAAATATCTGCAATTTTTTGTGAAAATGGTTCAAAAAATTTTTTTTAGGCCTGTCCAGAATGACGCTTTTTCGGCATGATCGGAGTCAACGTTTTTAGGGACAAAATAGAAATCTGCAATTTTTTGTGAAAAACGTTTTAAAATGTTTTTAATAGGCCTGTCCAGAATGTCGATAGTTCGGCATGACCGGGGTCACTGTTTTTGTGTCAAAAAATGAAAAAAGAATTCTGAGCTTTTTTTTGGAAAATGGTTCTAAAATGCATTTTTTTAGGCCTGTCCAAAATGTCGCTAGTTCGGCATGATTGGAGTCATCGTTTTTAGGGACAAAATATAAATCTGCAATTTTTGGTGAAAATGGTTTTAAAATTTTTTTTAGGCCTGTCCAGAATGTCGATAGTTCGGCATGACCGGGGTCACTGTTTTTGTGTAAAAAAATGAAGAAAAAAAAATCAGCCATTTTTGCTGAAAATGGTTTTTAAATTTTTTTTTAGGCCTGTCCAGAATGTCGCTTTTTCGGCATGATCGGAGTCATCGTTTTTAGGGACAAAATAGAAATCTGCAATTTTTTGTGAAAATGGTTTTAAAATGTTTTTTTTAGGCCTGTCCAGAATGTCGATAGTTCGGCATGACCGGGGTCACTGTTTTTGTGTCAAAAAATGAAAAAAAGAATTCTGAGCTTTTTTTTGGAAAATGGTTCTAAAATGCTTTTTTTTAGGCCTGTCCAAAATGTCGCTAGTTCGGCATGATCGGAGTATTCGTTTTTGGTGACAAAAATAGAAATCTAAAATTTTTTGTGAAAATGGTTTTAAAATGTTTTTTTTAGGCCTGTCCCGAATGTCGCTAGTTTGGCATAACCGGGGTCACTGTTTTTGTGTCACGAAAATGAAGAAAAAAAAATCAGCAATTTTTGGTGAAAATGGTTTTTAAAATTTTTTTTAGACCTGTCCAGAATGTCGCTTTTTAGGCATGATCGGAGTCATCGTTTTTAGGGACAAAATAGAAATCTGCAATTTTTTGTGAAAATGGTTTTAAAATGTTTTTTTTAGGCCTGTCCAGAATGTCGATAGTTCGGTATGACCGGGGTCACTGTTTTTGTGTCACGAAAATGAAAAAAAAATATCAGCAATTTTTTGTGAAAATGGTTCAAAAACATTTTTTTAGGCCTGTCCAGAATGACGGTTTTTCGGCATGATCGGAGTCAACGTTTTTAGGGACAAAATAGAAATCTGCAATTTTTTGTGAAAAACGTTTTAAAATGTTTTTTTAGGCCTGTCCAGAATGTCGATAGTTCGGCATGACCGGGGTCACTGTTTTTGTGTCACGAAAATGAAGAAAAAAAAATCAGCAATTTTTGGTGAAAATGGTTTTTAAAAATTTTTTTGGACCTGTCCAGAATGTCGCTTTTTAGGCATGATCGGAGTCATCGTTTTTAGGGACAAAATAGAAATCTGAAATTTTTTGTGAAAATGGTTTTAAAATGTTTTTTTTAGGCCTGTCCAGAATGTCGATAGTTCGGTATGACCGGGGTCACTGTTTTTGTGTCACGAAAATGAAAAAAAAATATCAGCAATTTTTTGTGAAAATGGTTCAAAAACATTTTTTTAGGCCTGTCCAGAATGACGGTTTTTCGGCATGATCGGAGTCAACGTTTTTAGGGACAAAATAGAAATCTGCAATTTTTTGTGAAAAACGTTTTAAAATGTTTTTTTTTAGGCCTGTCCAGAATGTCGATAGTTCGGCATGACCGGGGTCACTGTTTTTGTGTCAAAAAATGAAAAAAAGAATTCTGAGCTTTTTTTTGAAAATGGTTCTAAAATGCATTTTTTTTAGGCCTGTCCAAAATGTCGCTAGTTCGGCATGATCGGAGTCATCGTTTTTAGGGACAAAATAGAAATCTGCAATTTTTTGTGAAAATGGTTCTAAAATTTTTTTTTAGGCCTGTCCAGAATGTCGCTAGTTTGGCATAACTGTTTTTGTGGTCACTGTTTTTGTGTCACGAAAATGAAGAAAAAAAAATCAGCAATTTTTGGTGAAAATGGTTTAAAAAAATTTTTAGACCTGTCCAGAATGTCGCTTTTTAGGCATGATCGGAGTCATCGTTTTTAGGGACAAAATAGAAATCTGCAATTTTTTGTGAAAATGGTTTTAAAATGTTTTTTTTAGGCCTGTCCAGAATGTCGATAGTTCGGTATGACCGGGGTCACTGTTTTTGTGTCAAGAAAATGAAAAAAAATATCTGCAATTTTTTGTGAAAATGGTTCAAAAATTCTTTTTAGGCCTGTCCAGAATGACGGTTTTTCGGCATGATCGGAGTCAACGTTTTTAGGGACAAAATAGAAATCTGCAATTTTTGTGAAAAACGTTTTAAAATGTTTTTTTAGGCCTGTCCAGAATGTCGATAGTTCGGCATGACCGGGGTCACTGTTTTTGTGTCAAAAAATGAAAAAAGAATTCTGAGCTTTTTTTTGAAAATGGTTCTAAAATGCATTTTTTTAGGCCTGTCCAAAATGTCGCTAGTTCGGCATGATCGGAGTCATCGTTTTTAGGGACAAAATAGAAATCTGCAATTTTTGGTGAAAATGGTTTTAAAAATTTTTTTTTAGGCCTGTCCAGAATGTCGATAGTTCGGCATGACCGGGGTCACTGTTTTTGTGTCACGAAAATGAAAAAAAATATCTGCCTTTTTTTGTGAAAATGGTTCTAAAAAATTTTTTTAGGCCTGTCCAGAATGTCGCTAGTTCGGCATGACCGGGGTCACTGTTTTTGTGTAAAAAAATGAAGAAAAAAAATCTGCCATTTTTGCTGAAAATGGTTTTTAAATTTTTTTTTAGGCCTGTCCAGAATGTCGCTTTTTCGGCATGATCGGAGTCATCGTTTTTAGGGACAAAATAGAAATCTGCAATTTTTTGTGAAAATGGTTTTAAAATGTTTTTTTTAGGCCTGTCCAGAATGTCGATAGTTCGGCATGACCGGGGTCACTGTTTTTGTGTCAAAAAATGAAAAAAAGAATTATGAGCTTTTTTTGGAAAATGGTTCTAAAATGCTTTTTTTTTAGGCCTGTCCAAAATGTCGCTAGTTCGGCATGATCGGAGTATTCGTTTTTGGTGACAAAAATAGAAATCTACAATTTTTTGTGAAAATGGTTTTAAAATGTTTTTTTTAGGCCTGTCCAGAATGTCGCTAGTTTGGCATAACCGGGGTCACTGTTTTTGTGTCACGAAAATGAAGAAAAAAAAATCAGCAATTTTTGGTGAAAATGGTTTTAAAATTTTTTTTAGACCTGTCCAGAATGTCGCTTTTTCTGCATGATCGGAGTCATCGTTTTTAGGGACAAAATAGAAATCTGCAATTTTTTGTGAAAATGGTTTTAAAATGTTTTTTTTAGGCCTGTCCAGAATGTCGATAGTTCGGCATGACCGGGGTCACTGTTTTTGTGTAACGAAAATGAGAAAAAAATATCTGCAATTTTTTGTGAAAATGGTTCTACATTTTTTTTTTTGGATTGTCCAGAATGTCGCTTTTTCGGCATGATCGGAGTCATCGTTTTTAGGGACAAAATAGAAATCTGCAATTTTTTGTGAAAATGTTTTTACAATGTTTTTTTGAGGCCTGTCCAGAATGTCGATAGTTCGGTATGACCGGGGTCACTGTTTTTGTGTCACGAAAATGAAAAAAAAATATCTGCAATTTTTTGTGAAAATGGTTCAAAATTTTTTTTTTAGGCCTGTCCAGAATGACGCTTTTTCGGCATGATCGGAGTCAACGTTTTTAGGGACAAAATAGAAATCTGCAATTTTTTGTGAAAAACGTTTTAAAATGTTTTTTAATAGGCCTGTCCAGAATGTCGATAGTTCGGCATGACCGGGGTCACTGTTTTTGTGTCAAAAAATGAAAAAAAGAATTCTGAGCTTTTTTTTGGAAAATGGTTCTAAAATGCATTTTTTTTAGGCCTGTCCAAAATGTCGCTAGTTCGGCATGATCGGAGTCATCGTTTTTAGGGACAAAATAGAAATCTGCAATTTTTGGTGAAAATGGTTTTAAAAATTTTTTTTAGGCCTGTCCAGAATGTCGATAGTTCGGCATGACCGGGGTCACTGTTTTTGTGTCACGAAAATGAAAAAAATATCTGCCTTTTTTTGTGAAAATGGTTCTAAAAATTTTTTTAGGCCTGTCCAGAATGTCGCTAGTTCGGCATGACCGGGGTCACTGTTTTTGTGTAAAAAAATGAAGAAAAAAAAATCTGCCATTTTTGCTGAAAATGGTTTTAAATTTTTTTTAGGCCTGTCCAGAATGTCGCTTTTTCGGCATGATCGGAGTCATCGTTTTTAGGGACAAAATAGAAATCTGCAATTTTTGTGAAAATGGTTTTAAAATGTTTTTTTAGGCCTGTCCAGAATGTCGATAGTTCGGCATGACCGGGGTCACTGTTTTTGTGTCAAAAAATGAAAAAAGAATTCTGAGCTTTTTTTGGAAAATGGTTCTAAAATGCTTTTTTTTAGGCCTGTCCAAAATGTCGCTAGTTCGGCATGATCGGAGTATTCGTTTTTGGTGACAAAAATAGAAATCTACAATTTTTTGTGAAAATGGTTTTAAAATGTTTTTTTTAGGCCTGTCCAGAATGTCGCTAGTTTGGCATAACCGGGGTCACTGTTTTTGTGTCACGAAAATGAAGAAAAAAAAATCAGCAATTTTTGGTGAAAATGGTTTTTAAATTTTTTTTTAGACCTGTCCAGAATGTCGCTTTTTAGGCATGATCGGAGTCATCGTTTTTAGGGACAAAATAGAAATCTGCAATTTTTGTGAAAATGGTTTTAAAATGTTTTTTTAGGCCTGTCCATAATGTCGATAGTTCGGTATGACCGGGGTCACTGTTTTTGTGTCACGAAAATGAAAAAAAATATCAGCAATTTTTTGTGAAAATGGTTCAAAAACATTTTTTAGGCCTGTCCAGAATGACGGTTTTTCGGCATGATCGGAGTCAACGTTTTTAGGGACAAAATAGAAATCTGCAATTTTTGTGAAAAACGTTTTAAAATGTTTTTTTAGGCCTGTCCAGAATGTCGATAGTTCGGCATGACCGGGGTCACTGTTTTTGTGTCACGAAAATGAAGAAAAAAAATCAGCAATTTTTGGTGAAAATGGTTTTTAAAATTTTTTTGACCTGTCCAGAATGTCGCTTTTTAGGCATGATCGGAGTCATCGTTTTTAGGGACAAAATAGAAATCTGAAATTTTTTGTGAAAATGGTTTTAAAATGTTTTTTTAGGCCTGTCCAGAATGTCGATAGTTCGGTATGACCGGGGTCACTGTTTTTGTGTCACGAAAATGAAAAAAAATATCAGCAATTTTTTGTGAAAATGGTTCAAAAACATTTTTTTAGGCCTGTCCAGAATGACGGTTTTTCGGCATGATCGGAGTCAACGTTTTTAGGGACAAAATAGAAATCTGCAATTTTTGTGAAAAACGTTTTAAAATGTTTTTTTAGGCCTGTCCAGAATGTCGATAGTTCGGCATGACCGGGGTCACTGTTTTTGTGTCAAAAAATGAAAAAAGAATTCTGAGCTTTTTTTTGAAAATGGTTCTAAAATGCATTTTTTTTAGGCCTGTCCAAAATGTCGCTAGTTCGGCATGATCGGAGTCATCGTTTTTAGGGACAAAATAGAAATCTGCAATTTTTTGTGAAAATGGTTCTAAAATTTTTTTTTAGGCCTGTCCAGAATGTCGCTAGTTTGGCATAACTGTTTTTGTGGTCACTGTTTTTGTGTCACGAAAATGAAGAAAAAAAATCAGCAATTTTTGGTGAAAATGGTTTAAAAAATTTTTTTTAGACCTGTCCAGAATGTCGCTTTTTAGGCATGATCGGAGTCATCGTTTTTAGGGACAAAATAGAAATCTGCAATTTTTTGTGAAAATGGTTTTAAAATGTTTTTTTTAGGCCTGTCCAGAATGTCGATAGTTCGGTATGACCGGGGTCACTGTTTTTGTGTCAAGAAAATGAAAAAAAAATATCTGCAATTTTTTGTGAAAATGGTTCAAAAATTCTTTTTTAGGCCTGTCCAGAATGACGGTTTTTCGGCATGATCGGAGTCAACGTTTTTAGGGACAAAATAGAAATCTGCAATTTTTTGTGAAAAACGTTTTAAAATGTTTTTTTTTAGGCCTGTCCAGAATGTCGATAGTTCGGCATGACCGGGGTCACTGTTTTTGTGTCAAAAAATGAAAAAAAGAATTCTGAGCTTTTTTTTTGAAAATGGTTCTAAAATGCATTTTTTTTAGGCCTGTCCAAAATGTCGCTAGTTCGGCATGATCGGAGTCATCGTTTTTAGGGACAAAATAGAAATCTGCAATTTTTGGTGAAAATGTTTTAAAATGTTTTTTTTAGGCCTGTCCAGAATGTCGATAGTTCGGCATGACCGGGGTCACTGTTTTTGTGTCACGAAAATGAAAAAAATATCAGCCTTTTTTGTGAAAATGGTTCAAAAAATTTTTTTAGGCCTGTCCAGAATGTCGCTAGTTCGGCATGACCGGGGTCACTGTTTTTGTGTAAAAAATGAAGAAAAAAAATCTGCCATTTTTGCTGAAAATGGTTTTAAATTTTTTTTAGGCCTGTCCAGAATGTCGCTTTTTCGGCATGATCGGAGTCATCGTTTTTAGGGACAAAATAGAAATCTGCAATTTTTGGTGAAAATGGTTTTAAAATGTTTTTTTAGGCCTGTCCAGAATGTCGATAGTTCGGCATGACCGGGGTCACTGTTTTTGTGTCACGAAAATGAAAAAAAATATCTGCAATTTTTTGTGAAAATGGTTCTAAAATGTTTTTTAGGCCTGTCCAAAATGTCGCTTGTTCGGCATGATCGGAGTCATCGTTTTTAGGGACAAAATAGAAATCTGCAATTTTTTGTGAAAATGGTTTTAAAATGTTTTTTTAGGCCTGTCCAGAATGTCGCTAGTTCGGCATAACCGGGGTCACTGTTTTTGTGTCACGAAAATGAAGAAAAAAAAATCTGCAATTTTTTGTGAAAATGGTTCAAAAAATTTTTTTAGGCCTGTCCAGAATGACGGTTTTTCGGCATGATCGGAGTCAACGTTTTTAGGAGACAAAATAGAAATCTGCAATTTTTTGTGAAAAAGGTTTTAAAATGTTTTTTTTAGGCCTGTCCAGAATGTCGATAGTTCGGCATGACCGGGGTCACTGTTTTTGTGTCAAAAAATGAAAAAAGAATTCTGAGCTTTTTTTTGAAAATGGTTCTAAAATGCATTTTTTTAGGCCTGTCCAAAATGTCGCTAGTTCGACATGATCGGAGTCATCGTTTTTAGGGACAAAATAGAAATCTGCAATTTTTGGTGAAAATGGTTTTAAAATGTTTTTTTTAGGCCTGTCCAGAATGTCGCTAGTTCGGCATGACCGGGGTCACTGTTTTTGTGTCACGAAAATGAGAAAAAATATCTGCCTTTTTTGTGAAAATGGTTCAAAAAATTTTTTAGGCCTGTCCAGAATGTCGCTAGTTCGGCATGACCGGGGTCACTGTTTTTGTGTAAAAAATGAAGAAAAAAAATCAGCCATTTTTGGTGAAAATGGTTTTAAAATTTTTTTTAGGCCTGTCCAGAATGTCGCTTTTTCGGCATGATCGGAGTCATCGTTTTTAGGGACAAAATAGAAATCTGCAATTTTTTGTGAAAAAGGTTTTAAAATGTTTTTTAAATAGGCCTGTCCAGAATGTCGATAGTTCGGCATGACCGGGGTCACTGTTTTTGTGTCACAAAATGAAAAAAAATATCTGAGCTTTTTTTGTGAAAATGGTTCTAAAATGCATTTTTTTAGGCCTGTCCAGAATGTCGCTATTTCGGCATGATCGGAGTCATCGTTTTTAGGGACAAAATATAAATCTGCAATTTTTGGTGAAAATGGTTTTAAAAATTTTTTTTAGGCCTGTCCAGAATGTCGATAGTTCGGCATGACCGGGGTCACTGTTTTTGTGTCACGAAAATGAAAAAAAGAATTCTGAGCTTTTTTTTTGAAAATGGTTCTAAAATGCATTTTTTTAGGCCTGTCCAGAATGTCGCTAGTTCGGCATGACCGGAGTCATCGTTTTTAGGGACAAAATAGAAATCTGCAATTTTTGTGAAAATGGTTCTAAAATGCATTTTTTTAGGCCTGTCCAAAATGTCGCTAGTTCGGCATGATCGGAGTCATCGTTTTTAGGGACAAAATAGAAATCTGCAATTTTTTGTGAAAATGGTTCTAAAATTTTTTTTTAGGCCTGTCCAGAATGTCGCTAGTTTGGCATAACTGTTTTTGTGGTCACTGTTTTTGTGTCACGAAAATGAGAAAAAAATATCTGCAATTTTTTGTGAAAATGGTTCTAAAAAATTTTTTTAGGCCTGTCCAGAATGTCGCTTTTTCGGCATGATCGGAGTCATCGTTTTTAGGGACAAAATAGAAATCTGCAATTTTTTGTGAAAATGGTTTTAAAATGTTTTTTTTAGGCCTGTCCAGAATGTCGATAGTTCGGCATGACCGGGGTCACTGTTTTTGTGTCAAAAAATGAAAAAAGAATTCTGAGCTTTTTTGTGAAAATTGTTCTAAAATGCTTTTTTTTAGGCCTGTCCAAAATGTCGCTAGTTCGGCATGATCGGAGTAATCGTTTTTGGTGACAAAAATAGAAATCTACAATTTTTGTGAAAATGGTTTTAAAATGTTTTTTTAGGCCTGTCCAGAATGTCGCTAGTTCGGCATAACCGGGGTCACTGTTTTTGTGTCACGAAAATGAAGAAAAAAAAATCAGCAATTTTTGGTGAAAATGGTTTTTAAAATTTTTTTTAGGCCTGTCCAGAATGTGGCTTTTTCGGCATGATCGGAGTCATCGTTTTTAGGGACAAAATAGAAATCTGCAATTTTTTGTGAAAATGGTTTTAAAATGTTTTTTTAGGCCTGTCCAGAATGTCGATAGTTCGTCATGACCGGGGTCACTGTTTTTGTGTCACGAAAAATAAAAATAAATATCTGCAATTTTTTGTGAAAATGGTTCTAACATTTTTTTTTAGGCCTGTCCAGAATGTCGCTTTTTCGGCATGATCGGAGTCATCGTTTTTAGGGACAAAATAGAAATCTGCAATTTTTTGTGAAAATGGTTCTAAAATTTTTTTTTAGGCCTGTCCAGAATGTCGATAGTTCGGCATGACCGGGGTCACTGTTTTTGTGTCACGAAAATGAGAAAAAAATATCTGCCTTTTTTGTGAAAATGGTTCCAAAAATTTTTTTAGGCCTGTCCAGAATGTCGCTAGTTCGGCATGACCGGGGTCACTGTTTTTGTGTAAAAAATGAAGAAAAAAAATCAGCCATTTTTGGTGAAAATGGTTTTAAATTTTTTTTTAGGCCTGTCCAGAATGTCGCTTTTTCGGCATGATCGGAGTCATCGTTTTTAGGGACAAAATAGAAATCTGCAATTTTTGGTGAAAATGGTTTTAAAATGTTTTTTTAGGCCTGTCCAGAATGTCGATAGTTCGGCATGACCGGGGTCACTGTTTTTGTGTCACGAAAATGAGAAAAAAATATCAGCAATTTTTTGTGAAAATGGTTCTAAAAAAATTTTTTTAGGCCTGTCCAGAATGTCGCTTTTTCGGCATGATCGGAGTCATCGTTTTTAGGGACAAAATAGAAATCTGCAATTTTTTGTGAAAATGGTTTTAAAATGTTTTTTTTAGGCCTGTCCAGAATGTCGATAGTTCGGCATGACCGGGGTCACTGTTTTTGTGTCAAAAAATGAAAAAAGAATTCTGAGCTTTTTTTGTGAAAATTGTTCTAAAATGCTTTTTTTTAGGCCTGTCCAAAATGTCGCTAGTTCGGCATGATCGGAGTATTCGTTTTTGGTGACAAAAATAGAAATCTACAATTTTTTGTGAAAATGGTTTTAAAATGTTTTTTTTAGGCCTGTCCAGAATGTCGCTAGTTCGGCATAACCGGGGTCACTGTTTTTGTGTCACGAAAATGAAGAAAAAAAAATCAGCAATTTTTGGTGAAAATGGTTTTGAAATTTTTTTTTAGGCCTGTCCAGAATGTGGCTTTTTCGGCATGATCGGAGTCTTCGTTTTTAGGGACAAAATAGAAATCTGCAATTTTTTGTGAAAATGGTTTTAAAATGTTTTTTTAGGCCTGTCCAGAATGTCGATAGTTCGTCATGACCGGGGTCACTGTTTTTGTGTCACGAAAAATAAAAATAAATATCTGCAATTTTTTGTGAAAATGGTTCTAACATTTTTTTTTAGGCCTGTCCAGAATGTCGCTTTTTCGGCATGATCGGAGTCATCGTTTTTAGGGACAAAATAGAAATCTGCAATTTTTTGTGAAAATGGTTCTAAAATGTTTTTTTAGGCCTGTCCAGAATGTCGATAGTTCGGCATGACCGGGGTCACTGTTTTTGTGTCACGAAAATGAGAAAAAAATATCTGCCTTTTTTGTGAAAATGGTTCCAAAAATTTTTTTAGGCCTGTCCAGAATGTCGCTAGTTCGGCATGACCGGAGTCACTCGTTTTTGTAGGGACAAAATAGAAATCAGCCATTTTTGGTGAAAATGGTTTTAAAATTTTTTTTTAGGCCTGTCCAGAATGTCGATAGTTCGGCATGACCGGGGTCACTGTTTTTGTGTCACGAAAATGAAAAAAATATCAGCAATTTTTTGTGAAAATGGTTCAAAAAAATTTTTTTAGGCCTGTCCAGAATGACGGTTTTTCGGCATGATCGGAGTCAACGTTTTTAGGGACAAAATAGAAATCTGCAATTTTTTGTGAAAAACGTTTTAAAATGTTTTTTTTTAGGCCTGTCCAGAATGTCGATAGTTCGGCATGACCGGGGTCACTGTTTTTGTGTCAAAAAATGAAAAAAAGAATTCTGAGCTTTTTTTTGTAAAATTGTTCTAAAATGCTTTTTTTTTAGGCCTGTCCAAAATGTCGCTAGTTCGGCATGATCGGAGTCATCGTTTTTGGTGACAAAAATAGAAATCTACAATTTTTTGTGAAAATGGTTTTAAAATGTTTTTTTTAGGCCTGTCCAGAATGTCGCTAGTTCGGCATAACCGGGGTCACTGTTTTTGTGTCACGAAAATGAAGAAAAAAAATCAGCAATTTTTGGTGAAAATGGTTTTTAAATTTTTTTAGGCCTGTCCAGAATGTGGCTTTTTCGGCATGATCGGAGTCATCGTTTTTAGGGACAAAATAGAAATCTGCAATTTTTGTGAAAATGGTTTTAAAATGTTTTTTTAGGCCTGTCCAGAATGTCGATAGTTCGTCATGACCGGGGTCACTGTTTTTGTGTCACGAAAAATAAAAATAAATATCTGCAATTTTTTGTGAAAATGGTTCTAACATTTTTTTTTAGGCCTGTCCAGAATGTCGCTTTTTCGGCATGATCGGAGTCATCGTTTTTAGGGACAAAATAGAAATCTGCAATTTTTTGTGAAAATGGTTCTAAAATTTTTTTTTAGGCCTGTCCAGAATGTCGATAGTTCGGCATGACCGGGGTCACTGTTTTTGTGTCACGAAAATGAGAAAAAAATATCTGCCTTTTTTTGTGAAAATGGTTCCAAAAATTTTTTTTAGGCCTGTCCAGAATGTCGCTAGTTCGGCATGACCGGGGTCACTGTTTTTGTGTAAAAAAATGAAGAAAAAAAAATCAGCCATTTTTGGTGAAAATGGTTTTAAATTTTTTTTTTAGGCCTGTCCAGAATGTCGCTTTTTCGGCATGATCGGAGTCATCGTTTTTAGGGACAAAATAGAAATCTGCAATTTTTGGTGAAAATGGTTTTAAAATGTTTTTTTTAGGCCTGTCCAGAATGTCGATAGTTCGGCATGACCGGGGTCACTGTTTTTGTGTCACGAAAATGAGAAAAAAATATCTGCAATTTTTTGTGAAAATGGTTCTAAAAATTTTTTTAGGCCTGTCCAGAATGTCGCTTTTTCGGCATGATCGGAGTCATCGTTTTTAGGGACAAAATAGAAATCTGCAATTTTTTGTGAAAATGGTTTTAAAATGTTTTTTTTAGGCCTGTCCAGAATGTCGATAGTTCGGCATGACCGGGGTCACTGTTTTTGTGTCAAAAATGAAAAAAGAATTCTGAGCTTTTTTTGTAAAATTGTTCTAAAATGCTTTTTTTTTAGGCCTGTCCAAAATGTCGCTAGTTCGGCATGATCGGAGTATTCGTTTTTGGTGACAAAAATAGAAATCTACAATTTTTTGTGAAAATGGTTTTAAAATGTTTTTTTAGGCCTGTCCAGAATGTCGCTAGTTCGGCATAACCGGGGTCACTGTTTTTGTGTCACGAAAATGAAGAAAAAAAATCAGCAATTTTTGGTGAAAATGGTTTTAAAATTTTTTTTAGGCCTGTCCAGAATGTGGCTTTTTCGGCATGATCGGAGTCATCGTTTTTAGGGACAAAATAGAAATCTGCAATTTTTGTGAAAATGGTTTTAAAATGTTTTTTTAGGCCTGTCCAGAATGTCGATAGTTCGTCATGACCGGGGTCACTGTTTTTGTGTCACGAAAAATAAAAATAAATATCTGCAATTTTTTGTGAAAATGGTTCTAACATTTTTTTTAGGCCTGTCCAGAATGTCGCTTTTTCGGCATGATCGGAGTCATCGTTTTTAGGGACAAAATAGAAATCTGCAATTTTTTGTGAAAATGGTTCTAAAATTTTTTTTTAGGCCTGTCCAGAATGTCGATAGTTCGGCATGACCGGGGTCACTGTTTTTGTGTCACGAAAATGAGAAAAAATATCTGCCTTTTTTGTGAAAATGGTTCCAAAAATTTTTTTAGGCCTGTCCAGAATGTCGCTAGTTCGGCATGACCGGGGTCACTGTTTTTGTGTAAAAAATGAAGAAAAAAAATCAGCCATTTTTGGTGAAAATGGTTTTAAATTTTTTTTTTAGGCCTGTCCAGAATGTCGCTTTTTCGGCATGATCGGAGTCATCGTTTTTAGGGACAAAATAGAAATCTGCAATTTTTGGTGAAAATGGTTTTAAAATGTTTTTTTAGGCCTGTCCAGAATGTCGATAGTTCGGCATGACCGGGGTCACTGTTTTTGTGTCACGAAAATGAGAAAAAAATATCAGCAATTTTTTGTGAAAATGGTTCTAAAAAAATTTTTAGGCCTGTCCAGAATGTCGCTTTTTCGGCATGATCGGAGTCATCGTTTTTAGGGACAAAATAGAAATCTGCAATTTTTTGTGAAAATGGTTTTAAAATGTTTTTTTTAGGCCTGTCCAGAATGTCGATAGTTCGGCATGACCGGGGTCACTGTTTTTGTGTCAAAAAATGAAAAAAAGAATTCTGAGCTTTTTTTTGTAAAATTGTTCTAAAATGCTTTTTTTTTAGGCCTGTCCAAAATGTCGCTAGTTCGGCATGATCGGAGTATTCGTTTTTGGTGACAAAAATAGAAATCTACAATTTTTTGTGAAAATGGTTTTAAAATGTTTTTTTTAGGCCTGTCCAGAATGTCGCTAGTTCGGCATAACCGGGGTCACTGTTTTTGTGTCACGAAAATGAAGAAAAAAAATTCAGCAATTTTTGGTGAAAATGGTTTTGAAATTTTTTTTTAGGCCTGTCCAGAATGTGGCTTTTTCGGCATGATTGGAGTCTTCGTTTTTAGGGACAAAATAGAAATCTGCAATTTTTTGTGAAAATGGTTTTAAAATGTTTTTTTAGGCCTGTCCAGAATGTCGATAGTTCGTCATGACCGGGGTCACTGTTTTTGTGTCACGAAAAATAAAAATAAATATCTGCAATTTTTTGTGAAAATGGTTCTAACATTTTTTTTTAGGCCTGTCCAGAATGTCGCTTTTTCGGCATGATCGGAGTCATCGTTTTTAGGGACAAAATAGAAATCTGCAATTTTTTGTGAAAATGGTTCTAAAATTTTTTTTTTTAGGCCTGTCCAGAATGTCGATAGTTCGGCATGACCGGGGTCACTGTTTTTGTGTCACGAAAATGAGAAAAAAATATCTGCCTTTTTTTGTGAAAATGGTTCCAAAAATTTTTTTTAGGCCTGTCCAGAATGTCGCTAGTTCGGCATGACCGGGGTCACTGTTTTTGTGTAAAAAAATGAAGAAAAAAAAATCAGCCATTTTTGGTGAAAATGGTTTTAAATTTTTTTTTTAGGCCTGTCCAGAATGTCGCTTTTTCGGCATGATCGGAGTCATCGTTTTTAGGGACAAAATAGAAATCTGCAATTTTTGGTGAAAATGGTTTTAAAATGTTTTTTTAGGCCTGTCCAGAATGTCGATAGTTCGGCATGACCGGGGTCACTGTTTTTGTGTCACGAAAATGAGAAAAAATATCTGCAATTTTTTGTGAAAATGGTTCTAAAAAATTTTTTTAGGCCTGTCCAGAATGTCGCTTTTCGGCATGATCGGAGTCATCGTTTTTAGGGACAAAATAGAAATCTGCAATTTTTTGTGAAAATGGTTTTAAAATGTTTTTTTAGGCCTGTCCAGAATGTCGATAGTTCGGCATGACCGGGGTCACTGTTTTTGTGTCAAAAAATGAAAAAAAGAATTCTGAGCTTTTTTTTGTAAAATTGTTCTAAAATGCTTTTTTTTTAGGCCTGTCCAAAATGTCGCTAGTTCGGCATGATCGGAGTATTCGTTTTTGGTGACAAAAATAGAAATCTACAATTTTTGTGAAAATGGTTTTAAAATGTTTTTTTAGGCCTGTCCAGAATGTCGCTAGTTCGGCATAACCGGGGTCACTGTTTTTGTGTCACGAAAATGAAGAAAAAAAAATCAGCAATTTTTGGTGAAAATGGTTTTTAAATTTTTTTTTAGGCCTGTCCAGAATGTGGCTTTTTCGGCATGATCGGAGTCATCGTTTTTAGGGACAAAATAGAAATCTGCAATTTTTTGTGAAAATGGTTTTAAAATGTTTTTTTAGGCCTGTCCAGAATGTCGATAGTTCGTCATGACCGGGGTCACTGTTTTTGTGTCACGAAAAATAAAAATAAATATCTGCAATTTTTTGTGAAAATGGTTCTAACATTTTTTTTTAGGCCTGTCCAGAATGTCGCTTTTTCGGCATGATCGGAGTCATCGTTTTTAGGGACAAAATAGAAATCTGCAATTTTTGTGAAAATGGTTCTAAAATTTTTTTTTAGGCCTGTCCAGAATGTCGATAGTTCGGCATGACCGGGGTCACTGTTTTTGTGTCACGAAAATGAGAAAAAATATCTGCCTTTTTTTGTGAAAATGGTTCCAAAAATTTTTTTAGGCCTGTCCAGAATGTCGCTAGTTCGGCATGACCGGGGTCACTGTTTTTGTGTAAAAAATGAAGAAAAAAAATCAGCCATTTTTGGTGAAAATGGTTTTAAATTTTTTTAGGCCTGTCCAGAATGTCGCTTTTCGGCATGATCGGAGTCATCGTTTTTAGGGACAAAATAGAAATCTGCAATTTTTGGTGAAAATGGTTTTAAAATGTTTTTTTAGGCCTGTCCAGAATGTCGATAGTTCGGCATGACCGGGGTCACTGTTTTTGTGTCAAAAATGAAAAAAAAATTCTGAGCTTTTTTGTGAAAATGGTTCTAAAATGCTTTTTTTTAGGCCTGTCCAAAATGTCGCTAGTTCGGCATGATCGGAGTATTCGTTTTTGGTGACAAAAAAAGAAATCTACTATTTTTTTGTGAAAATGGTTTTAAAATGTTTTTTTTAGGCCTGTCCAGAATGTCGCTAGTTTGGCATAACCGGGGTCACTGTTTTTGTGTCACGAAAATGAAGAAAAAAAATCAGCAATTTTTGGTGAAAATGGTTTTAAAATTTTTTTTAGACCTGTCCAGAATGTCGCTTTTTCGGCATGATCGGAGTCATCGTTTTTAGGGACAAAATAGAAATCTGCAATTTTTGGTGAAAATGGTTTTAAAATGTTTTTTTTAGGCCTGTCCAGAATGTCGATAGTTCGGCATGACCGGGGTCACTGTTTTTGTGTAACGAAAATGAGAAAAAATATCTGCAATTTTTTGTGAAAATGGTTCTACATTTTTTTTTAGGATTGTCCAGAATGTCGCTTTTTCGGCATGATCGGAGTCATCGTTTTTAGGGACAAAATAGAAATCTGCAATTTTTTGTGAAAATGTTTTTACAAGGTTTTTTTGAGGCCTGTCCAGAATGTCGATAGTTCGGTATGACCGGGGTCACTGTTTTTGTGTCACGAAAATGAAAAAAAAATATCTGCAATTTTTTGTGAAAATGGTTCAAATTTTTTTTTTTAGGCCTGTCCAGAATGACGCTTTTTCGGCATGATCGGAGTCAACGTTTTTAGGGATAAAATAGAAATCTGCAATTTTTTGTGAAAAACGTTTTAAAATGTTTTTTAATAGGCCTGTCTAGAATGTCGATAGTTCGGCATGACCGGGGTCACTGTTTTTGTGTCAAAAAATGAAAAAAGAATTCTGAGCTTTTTTTTGAAAATGGTTCTAAAATGCATTTTTTTTAGGCCTGTCCAAAATGTCGCTAGTTCGGCATGATTGGAGTCATCGTTTTTAGGGACAAAATATAAATCTGCAATTTTTGGTGAAAATGGTTTTAAAAAAAATTTTTAGGCCTGTCCAGAATGTCGATAGTTCGGCATGACCGGGGTCACTGTTTTTGTGTCACGAAAATGAGAAAAAAATATCTGCCTTTTTTTGTGAAAATGGTTCTAAAAATTTTTTTTAGGCCTGTCCAGAATGTCGCTAGTTCGGCATGACCGGGGTCACTGTTTTTGTGTAAAAAAATGAAGAAAAAAAAATCAGCCATTTTTGCTGAAAATGGTTTTTAATTTTTTTTTTAGGCCTGTCCAGAATGTCGCTTTTTCGGCATGATCGGAGTCATCGTTTTTAGGGACAAAATAGAAATCTGCAATTTTTGGTGATAATGGTTTTAAAATGTTTTTTTTTAGGCCTGTCCAGAATGTCGATAGTTCGGCATGACCGGGGTCACTGTTTTTGTGTCACGAAAATGAGAAAAAAATATCTGCAATTTTTGGTGAAAATGGTTCTAAAAAATTTTTTTAGGCCTGTCCAGAATGTCGCTTTTTCGGCATGATCAGAGTCATCGTTTTTAGGGACAAAATAGAAATCTGCAATTTTTTGTGAAAATGGTTCTAAAATTTTTTTTTAGGCCTGTCCAGAATGTCGCTTTTCGGCATGATCGGAGTCATCGTTTTTAGGGACAAAATAGAAATCTGCAATTTTTTGTGAAAATGGTTTTAAAATGTTTTTTTTAGGCCTGTCCAAAATGTCGATAGTTCGGCATGACCGGGGTCACTGTATTTGTATCAAAAAATGAAAAAAAGCATTCTGAGCTTTTTTTTGAAAATGGTTCTAAAATGCTTTTTTTTAGGCCTGTCCAAAATGTCGCTAGTTCGGCATGATCGGAGTCATCGTTTTTGGTGACAAAAATAGAAATCAAAAATTTTTGTGAAAATGGTTTTAAAATGTTTTTTTTAGGCCTGTCCAGAATGTCGCTAGTTCGGCATGATCAGAGTCATCTTTTTTAGGGACAAAATAGAAATCTGCAATTTTTTGTGAAAATGGTTTTAAAATGTTTTTTTTAGACCTGTCCATAATGTCGATAGTTCGGTATGACCGGGGTCACTGTTTTTGTGTCAAAAAATGAAGAAAAAAAAATCAGCCATTTTTGGTGAAAATGTTTTTTTTTTTTTAGGCCTGTCCAGAATGTCGCTTTTCGGCATGATCGGAGTCATCGTTTTTAGGGACAAAATAGAAATCTGCAATTTTTGGTGAAAATGGTTCTAAAATTTTTTTTTAGGCCTGTCCAGAATGTCGCTTTTTCGGCATGATCGGAGTCATCGTTTTTAGGGACAAAATAGAAATCTGCAATTTTTTGTGAAAATGTTTTTAAAATGTTTTTTTTAGGCCTGTCCAGAATGTCGATAGTTCGGCATGACCGGGGTCACTGTTTTTGTGTCACGAAAATAAAAATAAAATATCTGCAATTTTTTGTGAAAATGGTTCTAAAAATTTTTTTAGGCCTGTCCAGAATGTCGCTAGTTCGGCATGACCGGGGTCACTGTTTTTGTGTCACGAAAATGAAGAAAAAAAATCAGCAATTTTTGGTGAAAATGGTTTTAAAAATTTTTTTAGACCTGTCCAGAATGTCGCTTTTCGGCATGATCGGAGTCATCGTTTTTAGGGACAAAATAGAAATCTGCAATTTTTGGTGAAAATGGTTTTAAAATGTTTTTTTAGGCCTGTCCAGAATGTCGATAGTTCGGCATGACCGGGGTCACTGTTTTTGTGTCACGAAAATGAGAAAAAATATCTGCAATTTTTGTGAAAATGGTTCAAAAAATTTTTTAGGCCTGTCCAGAATGTCGCTTTTTCGGCATGATCGGAGTCATCGTTTTTAGGGACAAAATAGAAATCTGCAATTTTTGTGAAAATGGTTTTAAAATGTTTTTTTAGGCCTGTCCATAATGTCGATAGTTCGGTATGACCGGGGTCACTGTTTTTGTGTAAAAAATGAAGAAAAAAATCAGCAATTTTTGGTGAAAATGGTTTTAAATTTTTTTAGGCCTGTCCAGAATGTCGCTTTTTCGGCATGATCGGAGTCATCGTTTTTAGGGACAAAATAGAAATCTGCAATTTTTGGTGATAATGGTTTTAAAATGTTTTTTTTTAGGCCTGTCCAGAATGTCGATAGTTCGGCATGACCGGGGTCACTGTTTTTGTGTCACGAAAATGAGAAAAAAATATCTGCAATTTTTGGTGAAAATGGTTCTAAAAATTTTTTTTAGGCCTGTCCAGAATGTCGCTTTTTCGGCATGATCAGAGTCATCGTTTTTAGGGACAAAATAGAAATCTGCAATTTTTTGTGAAAATGGTTCTAAAATTTTTTTTTAGGCCTGTCCAGAATGTCGCTTTTTCGGCATGATCGGAGTCATCGTTTTTAGGGACAAAATAGAAATCTGCAATTTTTTGTGAAAATGGTTTTAAAATGTTTTTTTTAGGCCTGTCCAGAATGTCGATAGTTCGGCATGACCGGGGTCACTGTTTTTGTGTCAAAAAATGAAAAAAAGCATTCTGAGCTTTTTTTTTGAAAATGGTTCTAAAATGCTTTTTTTTAGGCCTGTCCAAAATGTCGCTAGTTCGGCATGATCGGAGTCATCGTTTTTGGTGACAAAAATAGAAATCTACAATTTTTGTGAAAATGGTTTTAAAATGTTTTTTTTAGGCCTGTCCAGAATGTCGCTAGTTCGGCATGATCGGAGTCATCTTTTTAGGGACAAAATAGAAATCTGCAATTTTTTGTGAAAATGGTTTTAAAATGTTTTTTTTAGACCTGTCCATAATGTCGATAGTTCGGTATGACCGGGGTCACTGTTTTTGTGTCAAAAAATGAAGAAAAAAAAATCAGCCATTTTTGGTGAAAATGGTTTTTAAATTTTTTTTTTAGGCCTGTCCAGAATGTCGCTGTTCGGCATGATCGGAGTCATCGTTTTTAGGGACAATATAGAAATCTGCAATTTTTGGTGAAAATGGTTCTAAAAAAATTTTTTTAGGCCTGTCCAGAATGTCGCTTTTTCGGCATGATCGGAGTCATCGTTTTTAGGGACAAAATAGAAATCTGCAATTTTTTGTGAAAATGTTTTTAAAATGTTTTTTTAGGCCTGTCCAGAATGTCGATAGTTCGGCATGACCGGGGTCACTGTTTTTGTGTCACGAAAATAAAAATAAAATATCTGCAATTTTTTGTGAAAATGGTTCTAAAAATTTTTTTAGGCCTGTCCAAAATGTCGCTAGTTCGGCATGATCGGAGTCATCGTTTTTGGTGACAAAAATAGAAATCTACAATTTTTGTGAAAATGGTTTTAAAATGTTTTTTTTTAGGCCTGTCCAGAATGTCGCTAGTTCGGCATGACCGGGGTCACTGTTTTTGTGTCACGAAAATGAAGAAAAAAAATCAGCAATTTTTGGTGAAAATGGTTTTAAAAAATTTTTTAGGCCTGTCCAGAATGTCGCTTTTTCGGCATGATCGGAGTCATCGTTTTTAGGGACAAAATAGAAATCTGCAATTTTTGGTGAAAATGGTTTTAAAATGTTTTTTTAGGCCTGTCCAGAATGTCGATAGTTCGGCATGACCGGGGTCACTGTTTTTGTGTCACGAAAATGAGAAAAAATATCTGCAATTTTTTGTGAAAATGGTTCAAAAAAAATTTTTTAGGCCTGTCCAGAATGTTGCTTTTTCGGCATGATCGGAGTCATCGTTTTTAGGGACAAAATAGAAATCTGCAATTTTTGGTGATAATGGTTTTAAAATGTTTTTTTTAGGCCTGTCCAGAATGTCGATAGTTCGGCATGACCGGGGTCACTGTTTTTGTGTCACGAAAATGAGAAAAAATATCTGCAATTTTTGTGAAAATGGTTCAAAAAATTTTTTTAGGCCTGTCCAGAATGTCGCTTTTTCGGCATGATCGGAGTCATCGTTTTTAGGGACAAAATAGAAATCTGCAATTTTTTGTGAAAATGGTTTTAAAATGTTTTTTTAGGCCTGTCCAGAATGTCGATAGTTCGGCATGACCGGGGTCACTGTTTTTGTGTCACGAAAATGAGAAAAAAATATCTGCAATTTTTGGTGAAAATGGTTCTAAAAATTTTTTTTAGGCCTGTCCAGAATGTCGCTTTTTCGGCATGATCGGAGTCATCGTTTTTAGGGACAAAATAGAAATCTGCAATTTTTTGTGAAAATGGTTCTAAAATTTTTTTTAGGCCTGTCCAGAATGTCGCTTTTCGGCATGATCGGAGTCATCGTTTTTAGGGACAAAATAGAAATCTGCAATTTTTTGTGAAAATGGTTTTAAAATGTTTTTTTTAGGCCTGTCCAGAATGTCGATAGTTCGGCATGACCGGGGTCACTGTTTTTGTGTCAAAAAATGAAAAAAAGCATTCTGAGCTTTTTTTTGAAAATGGTTCTAAAATGCTTTTTTTTTAGGCCTGTCCAAAATGTCGCTAGTTCGGCATGATCGGAGTCATCGTTTTTAGGGACAAAATAGAAATCTGCAATTTTTTGTGAAAATGGTTCTAAAAATTTTTTTAGGCCTGTCCAGAATGTCGCTTTTTCGGCATGATCGGAGTCATCGTTTTTAGGGACAAAATAGAAATCTGCAATTTTTTGTGAAAATGGTTTTAAAATGTTTTTTTAGGCCTGTCCAGAATGTCGATAGTTCGGCATGACCGGGGTCACTGTTTTTGTGTCAAAAAATGAAAAAAGCATTCTGAGCTTTTTTTGTGAAAATGGTTCTAAAATGCTTTTTTTTAGGCCTGTCCAAAATGTCGCTAGTTCGGCATGATCGGAGTCATCGTTTTTGGTGACAAAAATAGAAATCTACAATTTTTGTGAAAATGGTTTTAAAATGTTTTTTTAGGCCTGTCCAGAATGTCGCTAGTTCGGCATGATCGGAGTCATCTTTTTAGGGACAAAATAGAAATCTGCAATTTTTGTGAAAATGGTTTTAAAATGTTTTTTTAGGCCTGTCCAGAATGTCGATAGTTCGGTATGACCGGGGTCACTGTTTTTGTGTCAAAAAATGAAGAAAAAAATCAGCCATTTTTGGTGAAAATGGTTCTTAAATTTTTTTTAGGCCTGTCCAGAATGTCGCTTTTCGGCATGATCGGAGTCATCGTTTTTAGGGACAAAATAGAAATCTGCAATTTTTTGTGAAAATGTTTTTAAAATGTTTTTTTTAGGCCTGTCCAGAATGTCGATAGTTCGGCATGACCGGGGTCACTGTTTTTGTGTCACGAAAATAAAAATAAAATATCTGCAATTTTTTGTGAAAATGGTTCTAAAAATTTTTTTAGGCCTGTCCAAAATGTCGCTAGTTCGGCATGATCGGAGTCATCGTTTTTGGTGACAAAAATAGAAATCTACAATTTTTTGTGAAAATGGTTTTAAAATGTTTTTTTTTAGGCCTGTCCAGAATGTCGCTAGTTCGGCATGACCGGGGTCACTGTTTTTGTGTCACGAAAATGAAGAAAAAAAAATCAGCAATTTTTGGTGAAAATGGTTTTAAAATTTTTTTTAGACCTGTCCAGAATGTCGCTTTTTCGGCATGATCGGAGTCATCGTTTTTAGGGACAAAATAGAAATCTGCAATTTTTGGTGAAAATGGTTTTAAAATGTTTTTTTTAGGCCTGTCCAGAATGTCGATAGTTCGGCATGACCGGGGTCACTGTTTTTGTGTCACGAAAATGAGAAAAAAATATCTGCAATTTTTTGTGAAAATGGTTCAAAAAATTTTTTTTAGGCCTGTCCAGAATGTTGCTTTTTCGGCATGATCGGAGTCATCGTTTTTAGGGACAAAATAGAAATCTGCAATTTTTTGTGAAAATGGTTTTAAAATGTTTTTTTTAGGCCTGTCCATAATGTCGATAGTTCGGTATGACCGGGGTCACTGTTTTTGTGTAAAATAATGAAGAAAAAAAAATCAGCCATTTTTGGTGAAAATGGTTTTAAAATGTTTTTTTTTAGGCCTGTCCAGAATGTCGATAGTTCGGCATGACCGGGGTCACTGTTTTTGTGTCAAAAAATGAAAAAAAGCATTCTGAGCTTTTTTTTTGAAAATGGTTCTAAAATGCTTTTTTTTAGGCCTGTCCAGAATGTCGCTAGTTCGGCATGATCGGAGTCATCTTTTTTAGGGACAAAATAGAAATCTGCAATTTTTTGTGAAAATGGTTTTAAAATGTTTTTTTTAGACCTGTCCATAATGTCGATAGTTCGGTATGACCGGGGTCACTGTTTTTGTGTCAAAAAATGAAGAAAAAAAAATCAGCCATTTTTGGTGAAAATGGTTTTAAAATTTTTTTTAGGCCTGTCCAGAATGTCGCTTTTCGGCATGATCGGAGTCATCGTTTTTAGGGACAAAATAGAAATCTGCAATTTTTGGTGAAAATGGTTCTAAAAATTTTTTTTAGGCCTGTCCAGAATATCGCTTTTTCGGCATGATCGGAGTCATCGTTTTTAGGGACAAAATAGAAATCTGCAATTTTTTGTGAAAATGTTTTTAAAATGTTTTTTTTAGGCCTGTCCAGAATGTCGATAGTTCGGCATGACCGGGGTCACTGTTTTTGTGTCACGAAAATAAAAATAAAATATCTGCAATTTTTTGTGAAAATGGTTCTAAAAAAATTTTTTAGGCCTGTCCAAAATGTCGCTAGTTCGGCATGATCGGAGTCATCGTTTTTAGGGACAAAATAGAAATCTGCAATTTTTTGTGAAAATGTTTTTACAAGGTTTTTTTGAGGCCTGTCCTGAATGTCGATAGTTCGGTATGACCGGGGTCACTGTTTTTGTGTCACGAAAATGAAAAAAAAATATCTGCAATTTTTTGTGAAAATGGTTCAAAAAATTTTTTTTAGGCCTGTCCAGAATGACGCTTTTCGGCATGATCGGAGTCATCGTTTTTAGGGACAAAATAGAAATCTGCAATTTTTGGTGAAAATGGTTTTAAAATGTTTTTTTTAGGCCTGTCCAGAATGTCGATAGTTCGGCATGACCAGGGTCACTGTTTTTGTGTCACGAAAATGAAAAAAAAATATCTGCAATTTTTTGTGAAAATGGTTCTACATTTTTTTTTAGGATTGTCCAGAATGTCGCTTTTTCGGCATGATCGGAGTCATCGTTTTTAGGGACAAAATAGAAATCTGCAATTTTTTGTGAAAATGTTTTTACAAGGTTTTTTGGAGGCCTGTCCTGAATGTCGATAGTTCGGCATGACCGGGGTCACTGTTTTTGTGTCACGAAAATGAGAAAAAAATATCTGCCTTTTTTGTGAAAATGGTTCTAAAAATTTTTTTAGGCCTGTCCAGAATGTCGCTAGTTCGGCATGACCGGGGTCACTGTTTTTGTGTAAAAAAATGAAGAAAAAAAAATCAGCCATTTTTGCTGAAAATGGTTTTTAAATTTTTTTTTAGGCCTGTCCAGAATGTCGCTTTTTCGGCATGATCGGAGTCATCGTTTTTAGGGACAAAATAGAAATCTGCAATTTTTGGTGATAATGGTTTTAAAATGTTTTTTTTTAGGCCTGTCCAGAATGTCGATAGTTCGGCATGACCGGGGTCACTGTTTTTGTGTCACGAAAATGAGAAAAAAATATCTGCAATTTTTTGTGAAAATGGTTCAAAAAAATTTTTTTAGGCCTGTCCAGAATGTCGCTTTTTCGGCATGATCGGAGTCATCGTTTTTAGGGACAAAATAGAAATCTGCAATTTTTTGTGAAAATGGTTTTGAAATGTTTTTTTTAGGCCTGTCCAGAATGTCGATAGTTCGGCATGACCGGGGTCACTGTTTTTGTGTCAAAAAATGAAAAAAAGCATTCTGAGCTTTTTTTTTGAAAATGGTTCTAAAATGCTTTTTTTTAGGCCTGTCCAAAATGTCGCTAGTTCGGCATGATCGGAGTCATCTTTTTTAGGGACAAAATAGAAATCTGCAATTTTTTGTGAAAATGGTTTTAAAATGTTTTTTTTAGACCTGTCCATAATGTCGATAGTTCGGTATGACCGGGGTCACTTTTTTCGTGTCAAAAAATGAAGAAAAAAAAATCAGCCATTTTTGGTGAAAATGGTTTTAAAAAAAAATTTTAGGCCTGTCCAGAATGTCGCTTTTCGGCATGATCGGAGTCATCGTTTTTAGGGACAAAATAGAAATCTGCAATTTTTGGTGAAAATGGTTTTAAAATGTTTTTTTTAGGCCTGTCCAGAATGTCGATAGTTCGGCATGACCGGGGTCACTGTTTTTGTGTCACGAAAATGAGAAAAAAATATCTGCAATTTTTTGTGAAAATGGTTCAAAAACATTTTTTTAGGCCTGTCCAGAATGTCGCTTTTTCGGCATGATCGGAGTCATCGTTTTTAGGGACAAAATAGAAATCTGCAATTTTTTGTGAAAATGGTTTTAAAATGTTTTTTTTAGGCCTGTCCAGAATGTCGATAGTTCGGCATGACCGGGGTCACTGTTTTTGTGTCACGAAAATGAGAAAAAAATATCTGCAATTTTTTGTGAAAATGGTTCTACATTTTTTTTTTTGGCCTGTCCAGAATGTCGCTTTTTGGGCATGATCGGAGTCATCGTTTTTAGGGACAAAATAGAAATCTGCAATTTTTTGTGAAAATGGTTTTAAAATGTTTTTTTAGGCATGTCCAGAATGTCGATAGGTCGGTATGACCGGGGTCACTGTTTTTGTGTCAAAAAATGAAAAAAAGAATTCTGAGCTTTTTTTTTGAAAATGGTTCTAAAATGCATTTTTTTTAGGCCTGTCCAAAATGTCGCTAGTTCGGCATGATTGGAGTCATCGTTTTTAGGGACAAAATATAAATCTGCAATTTTTGGTGAAAATGGTTTTAAAAAAAATTTTTAGGCCTGTCCAGAATGTCGATAGTTCGGCATGACCGGGGTCACTGTTTTTGTGTCACGAAAATGAGAAAAAAATATCTGCCTTTTTTTGTGAAAATGGTTCTAAAAATTTTTTTTAGGCCTGTCCAGAATGTCGCTAGTTCGGCATGACCGGGGTCACTGTTTTTGTGTAAAAAAATGAAGAAAAAAAAATCAGCCATTTTTGCTGAAAATGGTTTTTAATTTTTTTTTTAGGCCTGTCCAGAATGTCGCTTTTTCGGCATGATCGGAGTCATCGTTTTTAGGGACAAAATAGAAATCTGCAATTTTTGGTGATAATGGTTTTAAAATGTTTTTTTTTAGGCCTGTCCAGAATGTCGATAGTTCGGCATGACCGGGGTCACTGTTTTTGTGTCACGAAAATGAGAAAAAATATCTGCAATTTTTTGGTGAAAATGGTTCTAAAAAATTTTTTAGGCCTGTCCAGAATGTCGCTTTTTCGGCATGATCAGAGTCATCGTTTTTAGGGACAAAATAGAAATCTGCAATTTTTTGTGAAAATGGTTCTAAAATTTTTTTAGGCCTGTCCAGAATGTCGCTTTTTCGGCATGATCGGAGTCATCGTTTTTAGGGACAAAATAGAAATCTGCAATTTTTTGTGAAAATGGTTTTAAAATGTTTTTTTTAGGCCTGTCCAAAATGTCGATAGTTCGGCATGACCGGGGTCACTGTATTTGTATCAAAAAATGAAAAAAAGCATTCTGAGCTTTTTTTTTGAAAATGGTTCTAAAATGCTTTTTTTTTAGGCCTGTCCAAAATGTCGCTAGTTCGGCATGATCGGAGTCATCGTTTTTGGTGACAAAAATAGAAATCAAAAATTTTTTGTGAAAATGGTTTTAAAATGTTTTTTTTTAGGCCTGTCCAGAATGTCGCTAGTTCGGCATGATCAGAGTCATCTTTTTTAGGGACAAAATAGAAATCTGCAATTTTTTGTGAAAATGGTTTTAAAATGTTTTTTTTAGACCTGTCCATAATGTCGATAGTTCGGTATGACCGGGGTCACTGTTTTTGTGTCAAAAAATGAAGAAAAAAAAATCAGCCATTTTTGGTGAAAATGGTTTTTTTTTTTTAGGCCTGTCCAGAATGTCGCTTTCGGCATGATCGGAGTCATCGTTTTTAGGGACAAAATAGAAATCTGCAATTTTTGGTGAAAATGGTTCTAAAATTTTTTTTAGGCCTGTCCAGAATGTCGCTTTTCGGCATGATCGGAGTCATCGTTTTTAGGGACAAAATAGAAATCTGCAATTTTTTGTGAAAATGTTTTTAAAATGTTTTTTTTAGGCCTGTCCAGAATGTCGATAGTTCGGCATGACCGGGGTCACTGTTTTTGTGTCACGAAAATAAAAATAAAATATCTGCAATTTTTTGTGAAAATGGTTCTAAAAATTTTTTTTAGGCCTGTCCAGAATGTCGCTAGTTCGGCATGACCGGGGTCACTGTTTTTGTGTCACGAAAATGAAGAAAAAAAAATCAGCAATTTTTGGTGAAAATGGTTTTAAAAATTTTTTTTAGACCTGTCCAGAATGTCGCTTTTTCGGCATGATCGGAGTCATCGTTTTTAGGGACAAAATAGAAATCTGCAATTTTTGGTGAAAATGGTTTTAAAATGTTTTTTTTAGGCCTGTCCAGAATGTCGATAGTTCGGCATGACCGGGGTCACTGTTTTTGTGTCACGAAAATGAGAAAAAAATATCTGCAATTTTTTGTGAAAATGGTTTAAAAAAAAATTTTTAGGCCTGTCCAGAATGTTGCTTTTTCGGCATGATCGGAGTCATCGTTTTTAGGGACAAAATAGAAATCTGCAATTTTTTGTGAAAATGGTTTTAAAATGTTTTTTTTAGGCCTGTCCATAATGTCGATAGTTCGGTATGACCGGGGTCACTGTTTTTGTGTAAAAAAATGAAGAAAAAAAAATCAGCCATTTTTGGTGAAAATGGTTTTTAAATTTTTTTTTAGGCCTGTCCAGAATGTCGCTTTTTCGGCATGATCGGAGTCATCGTTTTTAGGGACAAAATAGAAATCTGCAATTTTTGGTGATAATGGTTTTAAAATGTTTTTTTTAGGCCTGTCCAGAATGTCGATAGTTCGGCATGACCGGGGTCACTGTTTTTGTGTCACGAAAATGAGAAAAAAATATCTGCAATTTTTGGTGAAAATGGTTCTAAAAAAATTTTTTAGGCCTGTCCAGAATGTCGCTTTTTCGGCATGATCAGAGTCATCGTTTTTAGGGACAAAATAGAAATCTGCAATTTTTTGTGAAAATGGTTCTAAAATTTTTTTTAGGCCTGTCCAGAATGTCGCTTTTTCGGCATGATCGGAGTCATCGTTTTTAGGGACAAAATAGAAATCTGCAATTTTTTGTGAAAATGGTTTTAAAATGTTTTTTTTAGGCCTGTCCAGAATGTCGATAGTTCGGCATGACCGGGGTCACTGTTTTTGTGTCAAAAAATGAAAAAAAGCATTCTGAGCTTTTTTTTGAAAATGGTTCTAAAATGCTTTTTTTTAGGCCTGTCCAAAATGTCGCTAGTTCGGCATGATCGGAGTCATCGTTTTTGGTGACAAAAATAGAAATCTACAATTTTTTGTGAAAATGGTTTTAAAATGTTTTTTTTAGGCCTGTCCAGAATGTCGCTAGTTCGGCATGATCGGAGTCATCTTTTTAGGGACAAAATAGAAATCTGCAATTTTTTGTGAAAATGGTTTTAAAATGTTTTTTTAGACCTGTCCATAATGTCGATAGTTCGGTATGACCGGGGTCACTGTTTTTGTGTCAAAAAATGAAGAAAAAAAAATCAGCCATTTTTGGTGAAAATGGTTTTTAAATTTTTTTTTTAGGCCTGTCCAGAATGTCGCTTTTCGGCATGATCGGAGTCATCGTTTTTAGGGACAAAATAGAAATCTGCAATTTTTGGTGAAAATGGTTCTAAAAATTTTTTTTAGGCCTGTCCAGAATGTCGCTTTTTCGGCATGATCGGAGTCATCGTTTTTAGGGACAAAATAGAAATCTGCAATTTTTTGTGAAAATGTTTTTAAAATGTTTTTTTTAGGCCTGTCCAGAATGTCGATAGTTCGGCATGACCGGGGTCACTGTTTTTGTGTCACGAAAATAAAAATAAAATATCTGCAATTTTTTGTGAAAATGGTTCTAAAAATTTTTTTTAGGCCTGTCCAAAATGTCGCTAGTTCGGCATGATCGGAGTCATCGTTTTTGGTGACAAAAATAGAAATCTACAATTTTTTGTGAAAATGGTTTTAAAATGTTTTTTTTAGGCCTGTCCAGAATGTCGCTAGTTCGGCATGACCGGGGTCACTGTTTTTGTGTCACGAAAATGAAGAAAAAAAAATCAGCAATTTTTGGTGAAAATGGTTTTAAAATTTTTTTTTAGACCTGTCCAGAATGTCGCTTTTTCGGCATGATCGGAGTCATCGTTTTTAGGGACAAAATAGAAATCTGCAATTTTTGGTGAAAATGGTTTTAAAATGTTTTTTTAGGCCTGTCCAGAATGTCGATAGTTCGGCATGACCGGGGTCACTGTTTTTGTGTCACGAAAATGAGAAAAAATATCTGCAATTTTTTGTGAAAATGGTTCAAAAAAAATTTTTTAGGCCTGTCCAGAATGTTGCTTTTTCGGCATGATC
This sequence comes from Salmo salar, assembly GCF_905237065.1. Lineage (NCBI taxonomy): Eukaryota > Metazoa > Chordata > Actinopteri > Salmoniformes > Salmonidae > Salmo > Salmo salar. The sequence goes on along the minus strand of NW_025549168.1, from coordinate 146,348 downwards.
GGAGTCATCGTTTTTAGGGACAAAATAGAAATCTGCAATTTTTGGTGATAATGGTTTTAAAATGTTTTTTTAGGCCTGTCCAGAATGTCGATAGTTCGGCATGACCGGGGTCACTGTTTTTGTGTCACGAAAATGAGAAAAAAATATCTGCAATTTTTTGTGAAAATGGTTCAAAAAAAATTTTTTAGGCCTGTCCAGAATGTTGCTTTTTCGGCATGATCGGAGTCATCGTTTTTAGGGACAAAATAGAAATCTGCAATTTTTGGTGATAATGGTTTTAAAATGTTTTTTTTAGGCCTGTCCAGAATGTCGATAGTTCGGCATGACCGGGGTCACTGTTTTTGTGTCACGAAAATGAGAAAAAATATCTGCAATTTTTGGTGAAAATGGTTCTAAAAATTTTTTTTTAGGCCTGTCCAGAATGTCGCTTTTCGGCATGATCAGAGTCATCGTTTTTAGGGACAAAATAGAAATCTGCAATTTTTTGTGAAAATGGTTCTAAATTTTTTTTTTAGGCCTGTCCAGAATGTCGCTTTTTCGGCATGATCGGAGTCATCGTTTTTAGGGACAAAATAGAAATCTGCAATTTTTTGTGAAAATGGTTTTAAAATGTTTTTTTAGGCCTGTCCAGAATGTCGATAGTTCGGCATGACCGGGGTCACTGTTTTTGTGTCAAAAAATGAAAAAAAGCATTCTGAGCTTTTTTTTTGAAAATGGTTCTAAAATGCTTTTTTTTTAGGCCTGTCCAAAATGTCGCTAGTTCGGCATGATCGGAGTCATCGTTTTTAGGGACAAAATAGAAATCTGCAATTTTTTGTGAAAATGGTTCTAAAAATTTTTTTAGGCCTGTCCAGAATGTCGCTTTTTCGGCATGATCGGAGTCATCGTTTTTAGGGACAAAATAGAAATCTGCAATTTTTTGTGAAAATGGTTTTAAAATGTTTTTTTTAGGCCTGTCCAGAATGTCGATAGTTCGGCATGACCGGGGTCACTGTTTTTGTGTCAAAAAATGAAAAAAAGCATTCTGAGCTTTTTTTTTGAAAATGGTTCTAAAATGCTTTTTTTTAGGCCTGTCCAAAATGTCGCTAGTTCGGCATGATCGGAGTCATCGTTTTTGGTGACAAAAATAGAAATCTACAATTTTTTGTGAAAATGGTTTTAAAATGTTTTTTTTAGGCCTGTCCAGAATGTCGCTAGTTCGGCATGATCGGAGTCATCGTTTTTAGGGACAAAATAGAAATCTGCAATTTTTTGTGAAAATGGTTTTAAAATGTTTTTTTTAGACCTGTCCAGAATGTCGATAGTTCGGTATGACCGGGGTCACTGTTTTTGTGTCAAAAATGAAGAAAAAAAATCAGCCATTTTTGGTGAAAATGGTTTTAAAATTTTTTTAGGCCTGTCCAGAATGTCGCTTTTCGGCATGATCGGAGTCATCGTTTTTAGGGACAAAATAGAAATCTGCAATTTTTTGTGAAAATGGTTTTAAAATGTTTTTTTTAGGCCTGTCCAGAATGTCGATAGTTCGGCATGACCGGGGTCACTGTTTTTGTGTCACGAAAATAAAAATAAAATATCTGCAATTTTTTGTGAAAATGGTTCTAAAAATTTTTTTAGGCCTGTCCAAAATGTCGCTAGTTCGGCATGATCGGAGTCATCGTTTTTGGTGACAAAAATAGAAATCTACAATTTTTTGTGAAAATGGTTTTAAAATGTTTTTTTTTAGGCCTGTCCAGAATGTCGCTAGTTCGGCATGATCGGAGTCATCTTTTTTAGGGACAAAATAGAAATCTGCAATTTTTTGTGAAAATGGTTTTAAAATGTTTTTTTTAGACCTGTCCATAATGTCGATAGTTCGGTATGACCGGGGTCACTGTTTTTGTGTCAAAAAATGAAGAAAAAAAAATCAGCCATTTTTGGTGAAAATGGTTTTTAAATTTTTTTTTTAGGCCTGTCCAGAATGTCGCTTTTCGGCATGATCGGAGTCATCGTTTTTAGGGACAAAATAGAAATCTGCAATTTTTGGTGAAAATGGTTCTAAAAATTTTTTTTAGGCCTGTCCAGAATGTCGCTTTTTCGGCATGATCGGAGTCATCGTTTTTAGGGACAAAATAGAAATCTGCAATTTTTTGTGAAAATGTTTTTAAAATGTTTTTTTTAGGCCTGTCCAGAATGTCGATAGTTCGGCATGACCGGGGTCACTGTTTTTGTGTCACGAAAATAAAAATAAAATATCTGCAATTTTTTGTGAAAATGGTTCTAAAAATTTTTTTTAGGCCTGTCCAAAATGTCGCTAGTTCGGCATGATCGGAGTCATCGTTTTTGGTGACAAAAATAGAAATCTACAATTTTTGTGAAAATGGTTTTAAAATGTTTTTTTTTAGGCCTGTCCAGAATGTCGCTAGTTCGGCATGACCGGGGTCACTGTTTTTGTGTCACGAAAATGAAGAAAAAAAAATCAGCAATTTTTGGTGAAAATGGTTTTAAAAATTTTTTTTAGACCTGTCCAGAATGTCGCTTTTTCGGCATGATCGGAGTCATCGTTTTTAGGGACAAAATAGAAATCTGCAATTTTTGGTGAAAATGGTTTTAAAATGTTTTTTTTAGGCCTGTCCAGAATGTCGATAGTTCGGCATGACCGGGGTCACTGTTTTTGTGTCACGAAAATGAGAAAAAATATCTGCAATTTTTTGTGAAAATGGTTCAAAAAATTTTTTAGGCCTGTCCAGAATGTTGCTTTTTCGGCATGATCGGAGTCATCGTTTTTAGGGACAAAATAGAAATCTGCAATTTTTGGTGATAATGGTTTTAAAATGTTTTTTTTTAGGCCTGTCCAGAATGTCGATAGTTCGGCATGACCGGGGTCACTGTTTTTGTGTCACGAAAATGAGAAAAAATATCTGCAATTTTTTGTGAAAATGGTTCAAAAAAATTTTTTAGGCCTGTCCAGAATGTCGCTTTTTCGGCATGATCGGAGTCATCGTTTTTAGGGACAAAATAGAAATCTGCAATTTTTGGTGATAATGGTTTTAAAATGTTTTTTTAGGCCTGTCCAGAATGTCGATAGTTCGGCATGACCGGGGTCACTGTTTTTGTGTCACGAAAATGAGAAAAAAATATCTGCAATTTTTGGTGAAAATGGTTCTAAAAATTTTTTTTAGGCCTGTCCAGAATGTCGCTTTCGGCATGATCAGAGTCATCGTTTTTAGGGACAAAATAGAAATCTGCAATTTTTTGTGAAAATGGTTCTAAAATTTTTTTTAGGCCTGTCCAGAATGTCGCTTTTTCGGCATGATCGGAGTCATCGTTTTTAGGGACAAAATAGAAATCTGCAATTTTTTGTGAAAATGGTTTTAAAATGTTTTTTTTAGGCCTGTCCAGAATGTCGATAGTTCGGCATGACCGGGGTCACTGTTTTTGTGTCAAAAAATGAAAAAAAGCATTCTGAGCTTTTTTTTTGAAAATGGTTCTAAAATGCTTTTTTTTTAGGCCTGTCCAAAATGTCGCTAGTTCGGCATGATCGGAGTCATCGTTTTTAGGGACAAAATAGAAATCTGCATTTTTTTGTGAAAATGGTTCTAAAAATTTTTTTTAGGCCTGTCCAGAATGTCGCTTTTTCGGCATGATCGGAGTCATCGTTTTTAGGGACAAAATAGAAATCTGCAATTTTTTGTGAAAATGGTTTTAAAATGTTTCTTTTAGGCCTGTCCAGAATGTCGATAGTTCGGCATGACCGGGGTCACTGTTTTTGTGTCAAAAAATGAAAAAAAGCATTCTGAGCTTTTTTTTGAAAATGGTTCTAAAATGCTTTTTTTTTAGGCCTGTCCAAAATGTCGCTAGTTCGGCATGATCGGAGTCATCGTTTTTGGTGACAAAAATAGAAATCTACAATTTTTTGTGAAAATGGTTTTAAAATGTTTTTTTAGGCCTGTCCAGAATGTCGCTAGTTCGGCATGATCGGAGTCATCTTTTTAGGGACAAAATAGAAATCTGCAATTTTTGTGAAAATGGTTTTAAAATGTTTTTTTTAGACCTGTCCATAATGTCGATAGTTCGGTATGACCGGGGTCACTGTTTTTGTGTCAAAAAATGAAGAAAAAAAATCAGCCATTTTTGGTGAAAATGGTTCTAAAATTTTTTTAGGCCTGTCCAGAATGTCGCTTTTCGGCATGATCGGAGTCATCGTTTTTAGGGACAAAATAGAAATCTGCAATTTTTGTGAAAATGTTTTTAAAATGTTTTTTTAGGCCTGTCCAGAATGTCGATAGTTCGGCATGACCGGGGTCACTGTTTTTGTGTCACGAAAATAAAAATAAAATATCTGCAATTTTTTGTGAAAATGGTTCTAAAAATTTTTTTTAGGCCTGTCCAAAATGTCGCTAGTTCGGCATGATCGTAGTCATCGTTTTTGGTGACAAAAATAGAAATCTACAATTTTTGTGAAAATGGTTTTAAAATGTTTTTTTTTAGGCCTGTCCAGAATGTCGCTAGTTCGGCATGACCGGGGTCACTGTTTTTGTGTCACGAAAATGAAGAAAAAAAAATCAGCAATTTTTGGTGAAAATGGTTTTAAATTTTTTTTTAGACCTGTCCAGAATGTCGCTTTTCGGCATGATCGGAGTCATCGTTTTTAGGGACAAAATAGAAATCTGCAATTTTTGGTGAAAATGGTTTTAAAATGTTTTTTTAGGCCTGTCCAGAATGTCGATAGTTCGGCATGACCGGGGTCACTGTTTTTGTGTCACGAAAATGAGAAAAAAATATCTGCAATTTTTGTGAAAATGGTTCAAAAAATTTTTTTAGGCCTGTCCAGAATGTTGCTTTTTCGGCATGATCGGAGTCATCGTTTTTAGGGACAAAATAGAAATCTGCAATTTTTTGTGAAAATGGTTTTAAAATGTTTTTTTAGGCCTGTCCATAATGTCGATAGTTCGGTATGACCGGGGTCACTGTTTTTGTGTAAAATAATGAAGAAAAAAAATCAGCCATTTTTGGTGAAAATGGTTTTAAAATGTTTTTTTTAGGCCTGTCCAGAATGTCGATAGTTCGGCATGACCGGGGTCACTGTTTTTGTGTCAAAAAATGAAAAAAAGCATTCTGAGCTTTTTTTTGAAAATGGTTCTAAAATGCTTTTTTTAGGCCTGTCCAGAATGTCGCTAGTTCGGCATGATCGGAGTCATCTTTTTAGGGACAAAATAGAAATCTGCAATTTTTTGTGAAAATGGTTTTAAAATGTTTTTTTTAGACCTGTCCATAATGTCGATAGTTCGGTATGACCGGGGTCACTGTTTTTGTGTCAAAAAATGAAGAAAAAAAAATCAGCCATTTTTGGTGAAAATGGTTTTTAAATTTTTTTTTTAGGCCTGTCCAGAATGTCGCTTTTCGGCATGATCGGAGTCATCGTTTTTAGGGACAAAATAGAAATCTGCAATTTTTGGTGAAAATGGTTCTAAAAATTTTTTTAGGCCTGTCCAGAATATCGCTTTTTCGGCATGATCGGAGTCATCGTTTTTAGGGACAAAATAGAAATCTGCAATTTTTTGTGAAAATGTTTTTAAAATGTTTTTTTTAGGCCTGTCCAGAATGTCGATAGTTCGGCATGACCGGGGTCACTGTTTTTGTGTCACGAAAATAAAAATAAAATATCTGCAATTTTTTGTGAAAATGGTTCTAAAAAATTTTTTTAGGCCTGTCCAAAATGTCGCTAGTTCGGCATGATCGGAGTCATCGTTTTTAGGGACAAAATAGAAATCTGCAATTTTTTGTGAAAATGTTTTTACAAGGTTTTTTTGAGGCCTGTCCTGAATGTCGATAGTTCGGTATGACCGGGGTCACTGTTTTTGTGTCACGAAAATGAAAAAAAAATATCTGCAATTTTTTGTGAAAATGGTTCAAAAAATTTTTTTTAGGCCTGTCCAGAATGACGCTTTTCGGCATGATCGGAGTCATCGTTTTTAGGGACAAAATAGAAATCTGCAATTTTTGGTGAAAATGGTTTTAAAATGTTTTTTTAGGCCTGTCCAGAATGTCGATAGTTCGGCATGACCAGGGTCACTGTTTTTGTGTCACGAAAATGAAAAAAAAATATCTGCAATTTTTTGTGAAAATGGTTCTACATTTTTTTTTAGGATTGTCCAGAATGTCGCTTTTTCGGCATGATCGGAGTCATCGTTTTTAGGGACAAAATAGAAATCTGCAATTTTTGTGAAAATGTTTTTACAAGGTTTTTTGGAGGCCTGTCCTGAATGTCGATAGTTCGGCATGACCGGGGTCACTGTTTTTGTGTCACGAAAATGAGAAAAAAATATCTGCCTTTTTTTGTGAAAATGGTTCTAAAAATTTTTTTTAGGCCTGTCCAGAATGTCGCTAGTTCGGCATGACCGGGGTCACTGTTTTTGTGTAAAAAAATGAAGAAAAAAAAATCAGCCATTTTTGCTGAAAATGGTTTTTAAATTTTTTTTTAGGCCTGTCCAAAATGTCGCTTTTTCGGCATGATCGGAGTCATCGTTTTTAGGGACAAAATAGAAATCTGCAATTTTTGGTGATAATGGTTTTAAAATGTTTTTTTTTTAGGCCTGTCCAGAATGTCGATAGTTCGGCATGACCGGGGTCACTGTTTTTGTGTCAAAAAATGAAAAAAAGCATTCTGAGCTTTTTTTTGAAAATGGTTCTAAAATGCTTTTTTTTAGGCCTGTCCAAAATGTCGCTAGTTCGGCATGATCGGAGTCATCGTTTTTAGGGACAAAATAGAAATCTGCAATTTTTTGTGAAAATGGTTTTAAAATGTTTTTTTTAGGCCTGTCCAGAATGTCGCTTTTTCGGCATGATCGGAGTCATCGTTTTTAGGGACAAAATAGAAATCTGCAATTTTTTGTGAAAATGGTTTTAAAATGTTTTTTTTAGGCCTGTCCAGAATGTCGATAGTTCGGCATGACCGGGGTCACTGTTTTTGTGTCAAAAAATGAAAAAAAGCATTCTGAGCTTTTTTTTTGAAAATGGTTCTAAAATGCTTTTTTTTAGGCCTGTCCAAAATGTCGCTAGTTCGGCATGATCGGAGTCATCGTTTTTGGTGACAAAAATAGAAATCTACAATTTTTTGTGAAAATGGTTTTAAAATGTTTTTTTTAGGCCTGTCCAGAATGTCGCTAGTTCGGCATGATCGGAGTCATCTTTTTAGGGACAAAATAGAAATCTGCAATTTTTTGTGAAAATGGTTTTAAAATGTTTTTTTTAGACCTGTCCATAATGTCGATAGTTCGGTATGACCGGGGTCACTGTTTTTGTGTCAAAAATGAAGAAAAAAAATCAGCCATTTTTGGTGAAAATGGTTTTAAAATTTTTTTTTTAGGCCTGTCCAGAATGTCGCTTTTCGGCATGATCGGAGTCATCGTTTTTAGGGACAAAATATAAATCTGCAATTTTTTGTGAAAATGTTTTTAAAATGTTTTTTTTTAGGCCTGTCCAGAATGTCGATAGTTCGGCGTGACCGGGGTCACTGTTTTTGTGTCACGAAAATAAAAATAAAATATCTGCAATTTTTTGTGAAAATGGTTCTAAAAATTTTTTTTAGGCCTGTCCAAAATGTCGCTAGTTCGGCATGATCGGAGTCATCGTTTTTGGTGACAAAAATAGAAATCTACAATTTTTTGTGAAAATGGTTTTAAAATGTTTTTTTTAGGCCTGTCCAGAATGTCGCTAGTTCGGCATGACCGGGGTCACTGTTTTTGTGTCACGAAAATGAAGAAAAAAAAATCAGCAATTTTTGGTGAAAATGGTTTTAAAAATTTTTTTAGGCCTGTCCAGAATGTCGCTTTTTCGGCATGATCGGAGTCATCGTTTTTAGGGACAAAATAGAAATCTGCAATTTTTGGTGAAAATGGTTTTAAAATGTTTTTTTTAGGCCTGTCCAGAATGTCGATAGTTCGGCATGACCGGGGTCACTGTTTTTGTGTCACGAAAATGAGAAAAAATATCTGCAATTTTTTGTGAAAATGGTTCAAAAATTTTTTTTAGGCCTGTCCAGAATGTTGCTTTTTCGGCATGATCGGAGTCATCGTTTTTAGGGACAAAATAGAAATCTGCAATTTTTTGTGAAAATGGTTTTAAAATGTTTGTTTTAGGCCTGTCCATAATGTCGATAGTTCGGTATGACCGGGGTCACTGTTTTTGTGTAAAATAATGAAGAAAAAAAAATCAGCCATTTTTGGTGAAAATGGTTTTAAAATGTTTTTTTTTAGGCCTGTCCAGAATGTCGATAGTTCGGCATGACCGGGGTCACTGTTTTTGTGTCAAAAAATGAAAAAAAGCATTCTGAGCTTTTTTTTTGAAAATGGTTCTAAAATGCTTTTTTTTAGGCCTGTCCAGAATGTCGCTAGTTCGGCATGATCGGAGTCATCGTTTTTAGGGACAAAATAGAAATCTGCAATTTTTTGTGAAAATGTTTTTAAAATGTTTTTTTTAGGCCTGTCCAGAATGTCGATAGTTCGGCATGACCGGGGTCACTGTTTTTGTGTCACGAAAATAAAAATAAAATATCTGCAATTTTTTGTGAAAATGGTTCTAAAAATTTTTTTTAGGCCTGTCCAAAATGTCGCTAGTTCGGCATGATCGGAGTCATCGTTTTTAGGGACAAAATAGAAATCTGCAATTTTTGTGAAAATGTTTTTACAAGGTTTTTTTGAGGCCTGTCCTGAATGTCGATAGTTCGGTATGACCGGGGTCACTGTTTTTGTGTCACGAAAATGAAAAAAATATCTGCAATTTTTTGTGAAAATGGTTCAAAAAATTTTTTTAGGCCTGTCCAGAATGACGCTTTTCGGCATGATCGGAGTCATCGTTTTTAGGGACAAAATAGAAATCTGCAATTTTTGGTGAAAATGGTTTTAAAATGTTTTTTTAGGCCTGTCCAGAATGTCGATAGTTCGGCATGACCAGGGTCACTGTTTTTGTGTCACGAAAATGAAAAAAAATATCTGCAATTTTTTGTGAAAATGGTTCTACATTTTTTTTAGGATTGTCCAGAATGTCGCTTTTTCGGCATGATCGGAGTCATCGTTTTTAGGGACAAAATAGAAATCTGCAATTTTTTGTGAAAATGTTTTTACAAGGTTTTTTGGAGGCCTGTCCTGAATGTCGATAGTTCGGCATGACCGGGGTCACTGTTTTTGTGTCACGAAAATGAGAAAAAATATCTGCCTTTTTTTGTGAAAATGGTTCTAAAAAATTTTTTTAGGCCTGTCCAGAATGTCGCTAGTTCGGCATGACCGGGGTCACTGTTTTTGTGTAAAAAAATGAAGAAAAAAAAATCAGCCATTTTTGCTGAAAATGGTTTTAAAATTTTTTAGGCCTGTCCAGAATGTCGCTTTTTCGGCATGATCGGAGTCATCGTTTTTAGGGACAAAATAGAAATCTGCAATTTTTGGTGATAATGGTTTTAAAATGTTTTTTTTTAGGCCTGTCCAGAATGTCGATAGTTCGGCATGACCGGGGTCACTGTTTTTGTGTCACGAAAATGAGAAAAAAATATCTGCAATTTTTTGTGAAAATGGTTCAAAAAAATTTTTTTAGGCCTGTCCAGAATGTCGCTTTTTCGGCATGATCGGAGTCATCGTTTTTAGGGACAAAATAGAAATCTGCAATTTTTTGTGAAAATGGTTTTAAAATGTTTTTTTAGGCCTGTCCAGAATGTCGATAGTTCGGCATGACCGGGGTCACTGTTTTTGTGTCAAAAAATGAAAAAAAGCATTCTGAGCTTTTTTTTTGAAAATGGTTCTAAAATGCTTTTTTTTTAGGCCTGTCCAAAATGTCGCTAGTTCGGCATGATCGGAGTCATCTTTTTAGGGACAAAATAGAAATCTGCAATTTTTTGTGAAAATGGTTTTAAAATGTTTTTTTTAGACCTGTCCATAATGTCGATAGTTCGGTATGACCGGGGTCACTGTTTTTGTGTCAAAAAATGAAGAAAAAAAAATCAGCCATTTTTGGTGAAAATGGTTTTTAAAAAAAAATTTTAGGCCTGTCCAGAATGTCGCTTTTCGGCATGATCGGAGTCATCGTTTTTAGGGACAAAATAGAAATCTGCAATTTTTTGTGAAAATGGTTTTAAAATGTTTTTTTTAGGCCTGTCCAGAATGTCGATAGTTCGGCATGACCGGGGTCACTGTTTTTGTGTCACGAATTTAAAAAAAAAATATCGGCAATTTTTTGTGAAAATGGTTCTAAAAATTTTTTTTAGGCCTGTCCAAAATGTCGCTAGTTCGGCATGATCGGAGTCATCGTTTTGGTGACAAAATAGAAATCTACAATTTTTGTGAAAATGGTTTTAAAATGTTTTTTTTAGGCCTGTCCAGAATGTCGCTAGTTCGGCATGACCGGGGTCACTGTTTTTGTGTCACGAAAATGAAGAAAAAAAATCAGCAATTTTTGGTGAAAATGTTTTAAAAAAAATTTTTTAGACCTGTCCAGAATGTCGCTTTTTCGGCATGATCGGAGTCATCGTTTTTAGGGACAAAATAGAAATCTGCAATTTTTGGTGAAAATGGTTTTAAAATGTTTTTTTTAGGCCTGTCCAGAATGTCGATAGTTCGGCATGACCGGGGTCACTGTTTTTGTGTCACGAAAATGAGAAAAAAATATCTGCAATTTTTTGTGAAAATGGTTCAAAAACATTTTTTTAGGCCTGTCCAGAATGTCGCTTTTTCGGCATGATCGGAGTCATCGTTTTTAGGGACAAAATAGAAATCTGCAATTTTTTGTGAAAATGGTTTTAAAATGTTTTTTTAGGCCTGTCCAGAATGTCGATAGTTCGGCATGACCGGGGTCACTGTTTTTGTGTCACGAAAATGAGAAAAAAATATCTGCAATTTTTTGTGAAAATGGTTCTACATTTTTTTTTTTGGCCTGTCCAGAATGTCGCTTTTTGGGCATGATCGGAGTCATCGTTTTTAGGGACAAAATAGAAATCTGCAATTTTTTGTGAAAATGGTTTTAAAATGTTTTTTTAGGCATGTCCAGAATGTCGATAGGTCGGTATGACCGGGGTCACTGTTTTTGTGTCAAAAAATGAAAAAAAGAATTCTGAGCTTTTTTTTTGAAAATGGTTCTAAAATGCTTTTTTTTTAGGCCTGTCCAAAATGTCGCTAGTTCGGCATGATCGGAGTATTCGTTTTTGGTGACAAAAATAGAAATCTAAAATTTTTAGTGAAAATGGTTTTAAAATGTTTTTTTTAGGCCTGTCCAGAATGTCGCTAGTTTGGCATGACCGGGGTCACTGTTTTTGTGTCACGAAAATGAAGAAAAAAAAATCAGCAATTTTTGGTGAAAATGGTTCTACATTTTTTTTTTAGGCCTGTCCAGAATGTCGCTTTTTCGGCATGATCGGAGTCATCGTTTTTAGGGACAAAATAGAAATCTGCAATTTTTGTTGAAAATGGTTTTAAAATGGTTTTTTTAGGCCTGTCCAGAATGTCGATAGTTCGGCATGACCGGGGTCACTGTTTTTGTGTCACGAAAATGCGAAAAAAATATCTGCAATTTTTTGTGAAAATGGTTCTACATTTTTTTTTTAGGCCTGTCCAGAATGTCGCTTTTTCGGCATGATCGGAGTCATCGTATTTAGGGACAAAATAGAAATCTGCAATTTTTTGTGAAAATGGTTTTAAAATGTTTTTTTAGGCATGTCCAGAATGTCGATAGTTCGGTATGACCGGGGTCACTGTTTTTGTGTAAAAAAATGAAAAAAAGAATTCTGAGCTTTTTTTTTGAAAATGGTTCTAAAATGCTTTTTTTTTAGGCCTGTCCAAAATGTCGCTAGTTCGGCATGATCGGAGTCATCGTTTTGGTGACAAAAATAGAAATCTACAATTTTTGTGAAAATGGTTTTAAAATGTTTTTTTAGGCCTGTCCAGAATGTCGCTAGTTTGGCATGACCGGGGTCACTGTTTTTGTGTCACGAAAATGAAGAAAAAAAAATCAGCAATTTTTGGTGAAAATGGTTTTAAAATTTTTTTTAGACCTGTCCAGAATGTCGCTTTTTCTGCATGATCGGAGTCAGCGTTTTTAGGGACAAAATAGAAATCTGCAATTTTTGGTGAAAATGGTTTTACATTTTTTTTTTAGGCCTGTCCAGAATGACGATAGTTCGGCATGACCGGGGTCACTGTTTTTGTGTCACGAAAATATGAAAAAAATATCTGCAATTTTTTGTGAAAATGGTTCTAAAAAATTTTTTTAGGCCTGTCCAGAATGTCGCTTTTTCGGCATGATCGAGTCATCGTTTTTAGGGACAAAATAGAAATCTGCAATTTTTTGTGAAAATGGTTTTAAAATGTTTTTTTAGGCCTGTCCAGAATGTCGATAGTTCGGCATGACCGGGGTCACTGTTTTTGTGTCACGAAAATGAAAAAAAAATATCTGCAATTTTTTGTGAAAATGGTTCTAAAAATTTTTTTAGGCCTGTCCAGAATGTCGATAGTTCGGCATGACCGGGGTCACTGTTTTTGTGTCAAAAAATGAAAAAAGAATTCTGAGCTTTTTTGAAAATGGTTCTAAAATGCTTTTTTTTAGGCCTGTCCAAAATGTCGCTTTTTCGGCATGATCGGAGTCATCGTTTTTAGGGACAAAATAGAAATCTGCAATTTTTTGTGAAAATGGTTTTAAAATGTTTTTTTTAGGCCTGTCCAGAATGTTGATAGTTCGGCATGACCGGCCGGGGTCACTGTTTTTGTGTCAAAAAATGAAAAAAAGAATTCTGAGCTTTTTTTTTGAAAATGGTTCTAAAATGCTTTTTTTTAGGCCTGTCCAAAATGTCGCTAGTTCGGCATGATCGGAGTATTCGTTTTTGGTGACAAAAATAGAAATCTACAATTTTTAGTGAAAATGGTTTTAAAATGTTTTTTTTAGGCCTGTCCAGAATGTCGCTAGTTTGGCATGACCGGGGTCACTGTTTTTGTGTCACGAAAATGAAGAAAAAAAAATCAGCAATTTTTGGTGAAAATGGTTTTAAAAATTTTTTTTAGACCTGTCCAGAATGTCGCTTTTTCAGCATGATTGGACTCATCGTTTTTAGGGACAAAATAGAAATCTGCAATTTTTTGTGAAAATGGTTTTAAAATGTTTTTTTAGGCATGTCCAGAATGTCGATAGTTCGGTATGACCGGGGTCACTGTTTTTGTGTCAAAAAATGAAGAAAAAAATCAGCCATTTTTGGTGAAAATGGTTTTAAATTTTTTTTTTAGGCCTGTCCAGAATGACGATAGTTCGGCATGACCGGGGTCACTGTTTTTGTGTCAAAAAATGAAAAAAAGAATTCTGAGCTTTTTTTTGAAAATGGTTCTAAAATGCTTTTTTTTTAGGCCTGTCCAAAATGTCGCTAGTTCGGCATGATCGGAGTCATCGTTTTTAGGGACAAAATAGATATCTGCAATTTTTTGTGAAAATGGTTTTAAAATGTTTTTTTAGGCCTGTCCAGAATGTCGATAGTTCGGCATGACCGGGGTCACTGTTTTTGTGTCACGAAAATGAAAAAAAAATATCTGCAATTTTTTGTGAAAATGGTTCTAAAAATTTTTTAGGCCTGTCCAGAATGTCGATAGTTCGGCATGACCGGGGTCACTGTTTTTGTGTCAAAAAATGAAAAAAAGAATTCTGAGCTTTTTTTGAAAATGGTTCTAAAATGCTTTTTTTTAGGCCTGTCCAAAATGTCGCTTTTTCGGCATGATCGGAGTCATCGTTTTTAGGGACAAAATAGAAATCTGCAATTTTTTGTGAAAATGGTTTTAAAATGTTTTTTTTAGGCCTGTCCAGAATGTTGATAGTTCGGCATCACTGTTTTTGTGTAAAAAATGAAAAAAAGAATTCTGAGCTTTTTTTTGAAAATGGTTCTAAAATGCTTTTTTTTAGGCCTGTCCAAAATGTCGCTAGTTCGGCATGATCGGAGTATTCGTTTTTGGTGACAAAAATAGAAATCTACAATTTTTAGTGAAAATGGTTTTAAAATGGGTTTTTTTAGGCCTGTCCAGAATGTCGCTAGTTTGGCATGACCGGGGTCACTGTTTTTGTGTCACGAAAATGAAGAAAAAAAAATCAGCAATTTTTGGTGAAAATGGTTTTAAAAATTTTTTTTAGACCTGTCCAGAATGTCGCTTTTTCAGCATGATTGGAGTCATCGTTTTTAGGGACAAAATAGAAATCTGCAATTTTTTGTGAAAATGGTTTTAAAATGTTTTTTTAGGCATGTCCAGAATGTCGATAGTTCGGTATGACCGGGGTCACTGTTTTTGTGTCAAAAAATGAATAAAAAAAATCAGCCATTTTTGGTGAAAATGGTTTTAAAAATTTTTTTTAGGCCTGTCCAGAATGACGATAGTTCGGCATGACCGGGGTCACTGTTTTTGTGTCAAAAATGAAAAAAGAATTCTGAGCTTTTTTTTTGAAAATGGTTCTAAAATGCTTTTTTTTAGGCCTGTCCAAAATGTCGCTAGTTCGGCATGATCGGAGTCATCGTTTTTGGTGACAAAAATAGAAATCTACAATTTTTTGTGAAAATGGTTTTAAAATGTTTTTTTTAGGCCTGTCCAGAATGTCGATAGTTCGGCATGACCGGGGTCACTGTTTTTGTGTCACGAAAATGAGAAAAAAATATCTGTAATTTTTTGTGAAAATGGTTTTTAAATTTTTTTTTAGGCCTGTCCAGAATGACGATAGTTCGGCATGACCGGGGTCACTGTTTTTGTGTCACGAAAATGAGAAAAAAAATCTGCAATTTTTTGTGAAAATGGTTCTAAAAATTTTTTAGGCCTGTCCAGAATGTCGCTTTTTCGGCATGATCGGAGTCATCGTTTTTAGGGACAAAATAGAAATCTGCAATTTTTTGTGAAAATGGTTTTAAAATGTTTTTTTTAGGCCTGTCCAGAATGTCGATAGTTCGGCATGACCGGGGTCACTGTTTTTGTGTCACGAAAATGAGAAAAAAATATCAGCAATTTTTTGTGAAAATGGTTTTAAAATGTTTTTTTAGGCCTGTCCAGAATGTCGATAGTTCGGCATGACCGGGGTCACTGTTTTTGTGTCACGAAAATGAAATAAAAATATCTGCAATTTTTTGTGAAAATGGTTCAAAAAATTTTTTTTAGGCCTGTCCAGAATGTCGCTTTTCGGCATGATCGGAGTCATCGTTTTTAGGGACAAAATAGAAATCTGCAATTTTTGGTGAAAATGGTTCTAAAATTTTTTTTTAGGCCTGTCCAGAATGTCGCTTTTTCGGCATGATCGGAGTCATCGTTTTTAGGGACAAAATAGAAATCTGCAATTTTTTGTGAAAATGTTTTTAAAATGTTTTTTTTAGGCCTGTCCAGAATGTCGATAGTTCGGCATGACCGGGGTCACTGTTTTTGTGTCACGAAAATAAAAATAAAATATCTGCAATTTTTTGTGAAAATGGTTCTAAAAAATTTTTTTAGGCCTGTCCAAAATGTCGCTAGTTCGGCATGATCGGAGTCATCGTTTTTAGGGACAAAATAGAAATCTGCAATTTTTTGTGAAAATGGTTTTAAAATGTTTTTTTTAGGCCTGTCCATAATGTCGATAGTTCGGTATGACCGGGGTCACTGTTTTTGTGTCAAAAATGAAGAAAAAAATCAGCCATTTTTGGTGAAAATGGTTTTAAAATTTTTTTAGGCCTGTCCAGAATGTCGCTTTTCGGCATGATCGGAGTCATCGTTTTTAGGGACAAAATAGAAATCTGCAATTTTTGGTGAAAATGGTTTTAAAATGTTTTTTTTAGGCCTGTCCAGAATGTCGATAGTTCGGCATGACCAGGGTCACTGTTTTTGTGTCACGAAAATGAAAAAAATATCTGCAATTTTTTGTGAAAATGGTTCTACATTTTTTTAGGATTGTCCAGAATGTCGCTTTTCGGCATGATCGGAGTCATCGTTTTTAGGGACAAAATAGAAATCTGCAATTTTTTGTGAAAATGTTTTTACAAGGTTTTTTTGAGGCCTGTCCTGAATGTCGATAGTTCGGCATGACCGGGGTCACTGTTTTTGTGTCACGAAAATGAGAAAAAAATATCTGCCTTTTTTTGTGAAAATGGTTCTAAAATTTTTTTTTAGGCCTGTCCAGAATGTCGCTAGTTCGGCATGACCGGGGTCACTGTTTTTGTGTAAAAAAATGAAGAAAAAAAAATCAGCCATTTTTGCTGAAAATGGTTTTTTAATTTTTTTTAGGCCTGTCCAGAATGTCGCTTTTTCGGCATGATCGGAGTCATCGTTTTTAGGGACAAAATAGAAATCTGCAATTTTTGTGAAAATGGTTTTAAAATGTTTTTTTAGGCCTGTCCAGAATGTCGATAGTTCGGTATGACCGGGGTCACTGTTTTTGTGTCAAAAATGAATAAAAAAATCAGCCATTTTTGGTGAAAATGGTTTTAAAATTTTTTTTAGGCCTGTCCAGAATGACGATAGTTCGGCATGACCGGGGTCACTGTTTTTGTGTCAAAAATGAAAAAAAGAATTCTGAGCTTTTTTTTGAAAATGGTTCTAAAATGCTTTTTTTTTAGGCCTGTCCAAAATGTCGCTAGTTCGGCATGATCGGAGTCATCGTTTTTGGTGACAAAAATAGAAATCTACAATTTTTTGTGAAAATGGTTTTAAAATGTTGTTTTTAGGCCTGTCCAGAATGTCGATAGTTCGGCATGACCGGGGTCACTGTTTTTGTGTCACGAAAATGAGAAAAAAATATCTGTAATTTTTTGTGAAAATGGTTTTTAAATTTTTTTTTAGGCCTGTCCAGAATGACGATAGTTCGGCATGACCGGGGTCACTGTTTTTGTGTCACGAAAATGAGAAAAAAAATCTGCAATTTTTTGTGAAAATGGTTCTAAAAATTTTTTTAGGCCTGTCCAGAATGTCGCTTTTTCGGCATGATCGGAGTCATCGTTTTTAGGGACAAAATAGAAATCTGCAATTTTTTGTGAAAATGGTTTTAAAATGTTTTTTTAGGCCTGTCCAGAATGTCGATAGTTCGGCATGACCGGGGTCACTGTTTTTGTGTCACGAAAATGAGAAAAAATATCAGCAATTTTTTGTGAAAATGGTTTTAAAATGTTTTTTAGGCCTGTCCAGAATGTCGATAGTTCGGCATGACCGGGTCACTGTTTTTAGTGTCACGAAAATGAAATAAAAATATCTGCAATTTTTTGTGAAAATGGTTCTAAAAATTTTTTTTAGGCCTGTCCAAAATGTCGCTAGTTCGGCATGATCGGAGTCATCGTTTTTAGGGACAAAATAGAAATCTGCAATTTTTGGTGAAAATGGTTCTAAAAATTTTTTTTAGGCCTGTCCAGAATGTCGCTTTTTCGGCATGATCGGAGTCATCGTTTTTAGGGACAAAATAGAAATCTGCAATTTTTTGTGAAAATGTTTTTAAAATGTTTTTTTTAGGCCTGTCCAGAATGTCGATAGTTCGGCATGACCGGGGTCACTGTTTTTGTGTCACGAAAATAAAAATAAAATATCTGCAATTTTTTGTGAAAATGGTTCTAAAAATTTTTTTAGGCCTGTCCAAAATGTCGCTAGTTCGGCATGATCGGAGTCATCGTTTTTAGGGACAAAATAGAAATCTGCAATTTTTTGTGAAAATGGTTATAAAATGTTTTTTTTAGGCCTGTCCATAATGTCGATAGTTCGGTATGACCGGGGTCACTGTTTTTGTGTCAAAAATGAAGAAAAAAAATCAGCCATTTTTGGTGAAAATGGTTTTTAAATTTTTTTTTAGGCCTGTCCAGAATGTCGCTTTTCGGCATGATCGGAGTCATCGTTTTTAGGGACAAAATAGAAATCTGCAATTTTTGGTGAAAATGGTTTTAAAATGTTTTTTTAGGCCTGTCCAGAATGTCGATAGTTCGGCATGACCAGGGTCACTGTTTTTGTGTCACGAAAATGAAAAAAATATCTGCAATTTTTTGTGAAAATGGTTCTACATTTTTTTTTAGGATTGTCCAGAATGTCGCTTTTTCGGCATGATCGGAGTCATCGTTTTTAGGGACAAAATAGAAATCTGCAATTTTTTGTGAAAATGTTTTTACAAGGTTTTTTTGAGGCCTGTCCTGAATGTCGATAGTTCGGCATGACCGGGGTCACTGTTTTTGTGTCACGAAAATGAGAAAAAAATATCTGCCTTTTTTTGTGAAAATGGTTCTAAAATTTTTTTTTAGGCCTGTCCAGAATGTCGCTAGTTCGGCATGACCGGGGTCACTGTTTTTGTGTAAAAAAATGAAGAAAAAAAAATCAGCCTTTTTTTGTGAAAATGGTTCTACATTTTTTTTTAGGATTGTCCAGAATGTCGCTTTTTCGGCATGATCGGAGTCATCGTTTTTAGGGACAAAATAGAAATCTGCAATTTTTTGTGAAAATGGTTTTAAAATGTTTTTTTTAGGCCTGTCCAGAATGTCGATAGTTCGGCATGACCGGGGTCACTGTTTTTGTGTCAAAAAATGAAAAAAAGCATTCTGAGCTTTTTTTTGAAAATGGTTCTAAAATGCTTTTTTTTCAGGCCTGTCCAAAATGTCGCTAGTTCGGCATGATCGGAGTCATCTTTTTTAGGGACAAAATAGAAATCTGCAATTTTTTGTGAAAATGGTTTTAAAATGTTTTTTTAGACCTGTCCATAATGTCGATAGTTCGGTATGACCGGGGTCACTGTTTTTGTGTCAAAAATGAAGAAAAAAAATCAGCCATTTTTGGTGAAAATGGTTTTAAAAAAATTTTAGGCCTGTCCAGAATGTCGCTTTCGGCATGATCGGAGTCATCGTTTTTAGGGACAAAATAGAAATCTGCAATTTTTGTGAAAATGGTTTTAAAATGTTTTTTTAGGCCTGTCCAGAATGTCGATAGTTCGGCATGACCGGGGTCACTGTTTTTGTGTCACGAATTTAAAAAAAATATCGGCAATTTTTTGTGAAAATGGTTCTAAAAATTTTTTTAGGCCTGTCCAAAATGTCGCTAGTTCGGCATGAACGGAGTCATCGTTTTTGGTGACAAAAATAGAAATCTACAATTTTTTGTGAAAATGGTTTTAAAATGTTTTTTTAGGCCTGTCCAGAATGTCGCTAGTTCGGCATGACCGGGGTCACTGTTTTTGTGTCACGAAAATGAAGAAAAAAAATCAGCAATTTTTGGTGAAAATGTTTTTAAAAAATTTTTTAGGCCTGTCCAGAATGTCGCTTTTTCGGCATGATCGGAGTCATCGTTTTTAGGGACAAAATAGAAATCTGCAATTTTTGGTGAAAATGGTTTTAAAATGTTTTTTTAGGCCTGTCCAGAATGTCGATAGTTCGGCATGACCGGGGTCACTGTTTTTGTGTCACGAAAATGAGAAAAAATATCTGCAATTTTTTGTGAAAATGGTTCAAAAACATTTTTTTAGGCCTGTCCAGAATGTCGCTTTTTCGGCATGATCGGAGTCATCGTTTTAGGGACAAAATAGAAATCTGCAATTTTTTGTGAAAATGGTTTTAAAATGTTTTTTTAGGCCTGTCCAGAATGTCGATAGTTCGGCATGACCGGGGTCACTGTTTTTGTGTCACGAAAATGAGAAAAAAATATCTGCATTTTTTGTGAAAATGGTTCTACATTTTTTTTTGGCCTGTCCAGAATGTCGCTTTTTGGGCATGATCGGAGTCATCGTTTTTAGGGACAAAATAGAAATCTGCAATTTTTTGTGAAAATGGTTTTAAAATGTTTTTTTAGGCCTGTCCAGAATGTCGATAGGTCGGTATGACCGGGGTCACTGTATTTGTGTCAAAAATGAAAAAAAGAATTCTGAGCTTTTTTTTGAAAATGGTTCTAAAATGCTTTTTTTTAGGCCTGTCCAGAATGTCGCTTAGTTCGGCATGATCGGAGTCATCGTTTTTGGTGACAAAAATAGAAATATACAATTTTTTGTGAAAATGGTTTTAAAATGTTTTTTTAGGCCTGTCCAGAATGTCGATAGTTCGGCATGACCGGGGTCACTGTTTTTGTGTCACGAAAATGAGAAAAAATATCTGCAATTTTTTGTGAAAATGGTTCTAAAAATTTTTTTAGGTCTGTCCAGAATGTCGCTTTTTGGGCATGATCGGAGTCATCGTTTTTAGGGACAAAATAGAAATCTGCAATTTTTTGTGAAAATGGTTTTAAAATGTTTTTTTAGGCCTGTCCAGAATGTCGATAGTTCGGCATGACCGGGGTCACTGTTTTTGTGTCACGAAAATGAAAAAAAATATCTGCAATTTTTTGTGAAAATGGTTCTACATTTTTTTTTGGCCTGTCCAGAATGTCGCTTTTCGGGCATGATCGGAGTCATCGTTTTTAGGGACAAAATAGAAATCTGCAATTTTTTGTGAAAATGGTTTTAAAATGTTTTTTTAGGCATGTCCAGAATGTCGATAGGTCGGTATGACCGGGGTCACTGTTTTTGTGTCAAAAATGAAAAAAAGAATTCTGAGCTTTTTTTTTAAAATGGTTCTAAAATGCTTTTTTTTAGGCCTGTCCAAAATGTCGCTAGTTCGGCATGATCGGAGTCATCGTTTTTGGTGACAAAAATAGAAATATACAATTTTTTGTGAAAATGGTTTTAAAATGTTTTTTTAGGCCTGTCCAGAATGTCGATAGTTCGGCATGACCGGGTCACTGTTTTTGTGTCACGAAAATGAGAAAAAAATATCTGCAATTTTTTGTGAAAATGGTTCTAAAAATTTTTTTAGGTCTGTCCAGAATGTCGCTTTTTCGGCATGATCGGAGTCATCGTTTTTAGGGACAAAATAGAAATCTACAATTTTTTGTGAAAATGGTTTTAAAATGTTTTTTTAGGCCTGTCCTGAATGTCGCTAGTTTGGCATGACCGGGGTCACTGTTTTTGTGTCACGAAAATGAAGAAAAAAAATCAGCAATTTTTTGGTGAAAATGGTTTTACATTTTTTTTAGGCCTGTCCAGAATGTCGCTTTTTCGGCATGATCGGAGTCAGCGTTTTTAGGGACAAAATAGAAATCTGCAATTTTTGGTGAAAATGGTTCTAAAATGTTTTTTAGGCCTGTCCAGAATGTCGCTTTTCGGCATGATCGGAGTCATCGTTTTTAGGGACAAAATAGAAATCTGCAATTTTTTGTGAAAATGTTTTTAAAATGTTTTTTTAGGCCTGTCCAGAATGTCGATAGTTCGGCATGACCGGGGTCACTGTTTTTGTGTCACGAAAATGAGAAAAAATATCTGCAATTTTTGTGAAAATGGTTCTACAATTTTTTTAGGCCTGTCCAGAATGTCGCTTTTTCGGCATGATCGGAGTCATCGTTTTTAGGGACAAAATAGAAATCTGCAATTTTTTGTGAAAATGGTTTTAAAATGTTTTTTTAGGCCTGTCCAGAATGTCGATAGTTCGGTATGACCGGGGTCACTGTTTTTGTGTCAAAAAATGAAAAAAGAATTCTGAGCTTTTTTTTGAAAATGGTTCTAAAATGCTTTTTTTTAGGCCTGTCCAAAATGTCGCTAGTTCGGCATGATCGGAGTCATCGTTTTTGGTGACAAAAATAGAAATCTACAATTTTTTGTGAAAATGGTTTTAAAATGTTTTTTTAGGCCTGTCCAGAATGTCGATAGTTCGGCATGACCGGGGTCACTGTTTTTGTGTCACGAAAATGAGAAAAAATATCTGCAATTTTTTGTGAAAATGGTTCTAAAAAATTTTTTTAGGTCTGTCCAGAATGTCGCTTTTTCGGCATGATCGGAGTCATCGTTTTTAGGGACAAAATAGAAATCTGCAATTTTTTGTGAAAATGGTTTTAAAATGTTTTTTTAGGCCTGTCCAGAATGTCGATAGTTCGGCATGACCGGGGTCACTGTTTTTGTGTCACGAAAATGAAAAAAAATATCTGCAATTTTTTGTGAAAATGGTTCTACATTTTTTTTAGGCCTGTCCAGAATGTCGCTTTTTGGGCATGATCGGAGTCATCGTTTTTAGGGACAAAATAGAAATCTGCAATTTTTTGTGAAAATGGTTTTAAAATGTTTTTTTAGGCATGTCCAGAATGTCGATAGGTCGGTATGACCGGGGTCACTGTTTTTGTGTCAAAAATGAAAAAAGAATTCTGAGCTTTTTTTTAAAATGGTTCTAAAATGCTTTTTTTTAGGCCTGTCCAAAATGTCGCTAGTTCGGCATGATCGGAGTCATCGTTTTTGGTGACAAAATAGAAATCTACAATTTTTGTGAAAATGGTTTTAAAATGTTTTTTTAGGCCTGTCCAGAATGTCGATAGTTCGGCATGACCGGGGTCACTGTTTTTGTGTCACGAAAATGAGAAAAAAATATCTGCAATTTTTTGTGAAAATGGTTCTAAAAAATTTTTTTTAGGTCTGTCCAGAATGTCGCTTTTTCGGCATGATCGGAGTCATCGTTTTTAGGGACAAAAATAGAAATCTACAATTTTTTGTGAAAATGGTTTTAAAATGTTTTTTTTAGGCCTGTCCTGAATGTCGCTAGTTTGGCATGACCGGGGTCACTGTTTTTGTGTCACGAAAATGAAGAAAAAAAAATCAGCAATTTTTGGTGAAAATGGTTTTACATTTTTTTTTTAGACCTGTCCAGAATGTCGCTTTTTCTGCATGATCGGAGTCAGCGTTTTTAGGGACAAAATAGAAATCTGCAATTTTTGGTGAAAATGGTTCTAAAATTTTTTTTTAGGCCTGTCCAGAATGTCGCTTTTTCGGCATGATCGGAGTCATCGTTTTTAGGGACAAAATAGAAATCTGCAATTTTTTGTGAAAATGTTTTTAAAATGTTTTTTTTAGGCCTGTCCAGAATGTCGATAGTTCGGCATGACCGGGGTCACTGTTTTTGTGTCACGAAAATAAAAATAAAATATCTGCAATTTTTTGTGAAAATGGTTCTAAAAATTTTTTTTAGGCCTGTCCAAAATGTCGCTAGTTCGGCATGATCGGAGTCATCGTTTTTAGGGACAAAATAGAAATCTGCAATTTTTGTGAAAATGGTTATAAAATGTTTTTTTAGGCCTGTCCATAATGTCGATAGTTCGGTATGACCGGGGTCACTGTTTTTGTGTCAAAAATGAAGAAAAAAAATCAGCCATTTTTGGTGAAAATGGTTTTAAATTTTTTTAGGCCTGTCCAGAATGTCGCTTTTCGGCATGATCGGAGTCATCGTTTTTAGGGACAAAATAGAAATCTGCAATTTTTGGTGAAAATGGTTTTAAAATGTTTTTTTTAGGCCTGTCCAGAATGTCGATAGTTCGGCATGACCAGGGTCACTGTTTTTGTGTCACGAAAATGAAAAAAAAATATCTGCAATTTTTTGTGAAAATGGTTCTACAATTTTTTTAGGATTGTCCAGAATGTCGCTTTTTCGGCATGATCGGAGTCATCGTTTTTAGGGACAAAATAGAAATCTGCAATTTTTTGTGAAAATGTTTTTACAAGGTTTTTTTGAGGCCTGTCCTGAATGTCGATAGTTCGGCATGACCGGGGTCACTGTTTTTGTGTCACGAAAATGAGAAAAAAATATCTGCCTTTTTTTGTGAAAATGGTTCTAAAATTTTTTTTTAGGCCTGTCCAGAATGTCGCTAGTTCGGCATGACCGGGGTCACTGTTTTTGTGTAAAAAAATGAAGAAAAAAAAATCAGCCATTTTTGCTGAAAATGGTTTTTTAATTTTTTTAGGCCTGTCCAGAATGTCGCTTTTCGGCATGATCGGAGTCATCGTTTTAGGGACAAAATAGAAATCTGCAATTTTTGGTGATAATGGTTTTAAAATGTTTTTTTTAGGCCTGTCCAGAATGTCGATAGTTCGGCATGACCGGGGTCACTGTTTTTGTGTCACGAAAATGAGAAAAAATATCTGCAATTTTTTGTGAAAATGGTTCTAAAAAAATTTTTTAGGCCTGTCCAGAATGTCGCTTTTTCGGCATGATCGGAGTCATCGTTTTTAGGGACAAAATAGAAATCTGCAATTTTTTGTGAAAATGGTTTTAAAATGTTTTTTTAGGCCTGTCCAGAATGTCGATAGTTCGGCATGACCGGGGTCACTGTTTTTGTGTCAAAAAATGAAAAAAAGCATTCTGAGCTTTTTTTTTGAAAATGGTTCTAAAATGCTTTTTTTTAGGCCTGTCCAAAATGTCGCTAGTTCGGCATGATCGGAGTCATCTTTTTAGGGACAAAATAGAAATCTGCAATTTTTTGTGAAAATGGTTTTAAAATGTTTTTTTAGGCCTGTCCATAATGTCGATAGTTCGGTATGACCGGGGTCACTGTTTTTGTGTCAAAAAATGAAGAAAAAAAAATCAGCCATTTTTGGTGAAAATGGTTTTTAAAAAAAAAATTTAGGCCTGTCCAGAATGTCGCTTTTCGGCATGATCGGAGTCATCGTTTTTAGGGACAAAATAGAAATCTGCAATTTTTTGTGAAAATGGTTTTAAAATGTTTTTTTTAGGCCTGTCCAGAATGTCGATAGTTCGGCATGACCGGGGTCACTGTTTTTGTGTCACGAATTTAAAAAAAAAATATCGGCAATATTTTGTGAAAATGGTTCTAAAAATTTTTTTTAGGCCTGTCCAAAATGTCGCTAGTTCGGCATGAACGGAGTCATCGTTTTTGGTGACAAAAATAGAAATCTACAATTTTTTGTGAAAATGGTTTTAAAATGTTTTTTTTTAGGCCTGTCCAGAATGTCGCTAGTTCGGCATGATCGGAGTCATCGTTTTTGGTGACAAAATAGAAATCTACAATTTTTTGTGAAAATGGTTTTAAAATGTTTTTTTAGGCCTGTCCAGAATGTCGCTAGTTCGGCATGACCGGGGTCACTGTTTTTGTGTCACGAAAATGAAGAAAAAAAATCAGCAATTTTTGGTGAAAATGTTTTAAAAAAAATTTTTTAGACCTGTCCAGAATGTCGCTTTTTCGGCATGATCGGAGTCATCGTTTTTAGGGACAAAATAGAAATCTGCAATTTTTGGTGAAAATGGTTTTAAAATGTTTTTTTAGGCCTGTCCAGAATGTCGATAGTTCGGCATGACCGGGGTCACTGTTTTTGTGTCACGAAAATGAGAAAAAAATATCTGCAATTTTTTGTGAAAATGGTTCAAAAACATTTTTTTAGGCCTGTCCAGAATGTCGCTTTTTCGGCATGATCGGAGTCATCGTTTTTAGGGACAAAATAGAAATCTGCAATTTTTTGTGAAAATGGTTTTAAAATGTTTTTTTTAGGCCTGTCCAGAATGTCGATAGTTCGGCATGACCGGGGTCACTGTTTTTGTGTCACGAAAATGAGAAAAAAATATCTGCATTTTTTGTGAAAATGGTTCTACATTTTTTTTTTTGGCCTGTCCAGAATGTCGCTTTTTGGGCATGATCGGAGTCATCGTTTTTAGGGACAAAATAGAAATCTGCAATTTTTTGTGAAAATGGTTTTAAAATGTTTTTTTAGGCATGTCCAGAATGTCGATAGGTCGGTATGACCGGGGTCACTGTATTTGTGTCAAAAAATGAAAAAAAGAATTCTGAGCTTTTTTTTTGAAAATGGTTCTAAAATGCTTTTTTTTAGGCCTGTCCAAAATGTCGCTTAGTTCGGCATGATCGGAGTCATCGTTTTGGTGACAAAATAGAAATATACAATTTTTTGTGAAAATGGTTTTAAAATGTTTTTTTAGGCCTGTCCAGAATGTCGATAGTTCGGCATGACCGGGGTCACTGTTTTTGTGTCACGAAAATGAGAAAAAATATCTGCAATTTTTTGTGAAAATGGTTCTAAAAAATTTTTTTTAGGTCTGTCCAGAATGTCGCTTTTTCGGCATGATCGGAGTCATCGTTTTTAGGGACAAAATAGAAATCTGCAATTTTTTGTGAAAATGGTTTTAAAATGTTTTTTTAGGCCTGTCCAGAATGTCGATAGTTCGGCATGACCGGGGTCACTGTTTTTGTGTCACGAAAATGAAAAAAAATATCTGCAATTTTTTGTGAAAATGGTTCTACATTTTTTTTTTTGGCCTGTCCAGAATGTCGCTTTTTGGGCATGATCGGAGTCATCGTTTTTAGGGACAAAATAGAAATCTGCAATTTTTTGTGAAAATGGTTTTAAAATGTTTTTTTAGGCATGTCCAGAATGTCGATAGTTCGGTATGACCGGGGTCACTGTTTTTGTGTCAAAAAATGAAAAAAAGAATTCTGAGCTTTTTTTTGAAAATGGTTCTAAAATGCTTTTTTTTAGGCCTGTCCAAAATGTCGCTAGTTCGGCATGATCGGAGTCATCGTTTTTGGTGACAAAAATAGAAATATACAATTTTTTGTGAAAATGGTTTTAAAATGTTTTTTTTAGGCCTGTCCAGAATGTCGATAGTTCGGCATGACCGGGGTCACTGTTTTTGTGTCACGAAAATGAGAAAAAATATCTGCAATTTTTTGTGAAAATGGTTCTAAAAATTTTTTTTAGGTCTGTCCAGAATGTCGCTTTTTCGGCATGATCGGAGTCATCGTTTTTAGGGACAAAAATAGAAATCTACAATTTTTTGTGAAAATGGTTTTAAAATGTTTTTTTTAGGCCTGTCCTGAATGTCGCTAGTTTGGCATGACCGGGGTCACTGTTTTTGTGTCACGAAAATGAAGAAAAAAAAATCAGCAATTTTTGGTGAAAATGGTTTTAAAATTTTTTTAGACCTGTCCAGAATGTCGCTTTTTCTGCATGATCGGAGTCAGCGTTTTTAGGGACAAAATAGAAATCTGCAATTTTTGGTGAAAATGGTTTTAAATTTTTTTTTTAGGCCTGTCCAGAATGACGATAGTTCGGCATGACCGGGGTCACTGTTTTTGTGTCACGAAAATATGAAAAAAATATCTGCAATTTTTTGTGAAAATGGTTCTAAAAAATTTTTTTACGCCTGTCCAGAATGTCGCTTTTTCGGCATGATCGGAGTCATCGTTTTTAGGGACAAAATAGAAATCTGCAATTTTTTGTGAAAATGGTTTTAAAATGTTTTTTTAGGCCTGTCCAGAATGTCGATAGTTCGGCATGACCGGGGTCACTGTTTTTGTGTCACGAAAATGAAAAAAATATCTGCAATTTTTTGTGAAAATGGTTCTAAAAATTTTTTTAGGCCTGTCCAGAATGTCGATAGTTCGGCATGACCGGGGTCACTGTTTTTGTGTCAAAAATGAAAAAAGAATTCTGAGCTTTTTTTGAAAATGGTTCTAAAATGCTTTTTTTTAGGCCTGTCCAAAATGTCGCTTTTCGGCATGATCGGAGTCATCGTTTTTAGGGACAAAATAGAAATCTGCAATTTTTTGTGAAAATGGTTTTAAAATGTTTTTTTAGGCCTGTCCAGAATGTTGATAGTTCGGCATGACCGGCGGGTCACTGTTTTTGTGTCAAAAATGAAAAAAGAATTCTGAGCTTTTTTTTGAAAATGGTTCTAAAATGCTTTTTTTTTGGCCTGTCCAAAATGTCGCTAGTTCGGCATGATCGGAGTATTCGTTTTGGTGACAAAAATAGAAATCTACAATTTTTAGTGAAAATGGTTTTAAAATGTTTTTTTTTAGGCCTGTCCAGAATGTCGCTAGTTTAGCATGACCGGGGTCACTGTTTTTGTGTCACGAAAATGAAGAAAAAAAAATCAGCAATTTTTGGTGAAAATGGTTTTAAATTTTTTTTTTAGGCCTGTCCAGAATGACGATAGTTCGGCATGACCGGGGTCACTGTTTTTGTGTCAAAAAATGAAAAAAAGAATTCTGAGCTTTTTTTTTGAAAATGGTTCTAAAATGCTTTTTTTTTAGGCCTGTCCAAAATGTCGCTAGTTCGGCATGATCGGAGTCATCGTTTTTAGGGACAAAATAGATATCTGCAATTTTTTGTGAAAATGGTTTTAAAATGTTTTTTTAGGCCTGTCCAGAATGTCGATAGTTCGGCATGACCGGGGTCACTGTTTTTGTGTCACGAAAATGAAAAAAAAATATCTGCAATTTTTGGTGAAAATGGTTCTAAAAAAATTTTTTAGGCCTGTCCAGAATGTCGATAGTTCGGCATGACCGGGGTCACTGTTTTTGTGTCAAAAATGAAAAAAAGAATTCTGAGCTTTTTTTGAAAATGGTTCTAAAATGCTTTTTTTTAGGCCTGTCCAAAATGTCGCTTTTTCGGCATGATCGGAGTCATCGTTTTTAGGGACAAAATAGAAATCTGCAATTTTTTGTGAAAATGGTTTTAAAATGTTTTTTTAGGCCTGTCCAGAATGTTGATAGTTCGGCATGACCGGGTCACTGTTTTTGTGTCAAAAATGAAAAAAAGAATTCTGAGCTTTTTTTTTGAAAATGGTTCTAAAATGCTTTTTTTTTAGGCCTGTCCAAAATGTCGCTAGTTCGGCATGATCGGAGTATTCGTTTTTGGTGACAAAAATAGAAATCTACAATTTTTAGTGAAAATGGTTTTAAAATGTTTTTTTTAGGCCTGTCCAGAATGTCGCTAGTTTGGCATGACCGGGGTCACTGTTTTTGTGTCACGAAAATGAAGAAAAAAAAATCAGCAATTTTTGGTGAAAATGGTTTTAAAAATTTTTTTAGACCTGTCCAGAATGTCGCTTTTTCAGCATGATTGGAGTCATCGTTTTTAGGGACAAAATAGAAATCTGCAATTTTTTGTGAAAATGGTTTTAAAATGTTTTTTTAGGCATGTCCAGAATGTCGATAGTTCAGTATGACCGGGGTCACTGTTTTTGTGTCAAAAAATGAAGAAAAAAAATCAGCCATTTTTGGTGAAAATGGTTTTAAAAAATTTTTTTAGGCCTGTCCAGAATGACGATAGTTCGGCATGACCGGGGTCACTGTTTTTGTGTCAAAAAATGAAAAAAAGAATTCTGAGCTTTTTTTTTGAAAATGGTTCTAAAATGCTTTTTTTTAGGCCTGTCCAAAATGTCGCTAGTTCGGCATGATCGGAGTCATCGTTTTTGGTGACAAAATAGAAATCTACAATTTTTTGTGAAAATGGTTTTAAAATGTTTTTTTAGGCCTGTCCAGAATGTCGATAGTTCGGCATGACCGGGGTCACTGTTTTTGTGTCACGAAAATGAGAAAAATATCTGTAATTTTTTGTGAAAATGGTTTTAAAATTTTTTTTAGGCCTGTCCAGAATGACGATAGTTCGGCATGACCGGGGTCACTGTTTTTGTGTCACGAAAATGAGAAAAAAATCTGCAATTTTTTGTGAAAATGGTTCTAAAAATTTTTTTAGGCCTGTCCAGAATGTCGATAGTTCGGCATGACCGGGGTCACTGTTTTTGTGTCAAAAATGAAAAAGAATTCTGAGCTTTTTTGTGAAAATGGTTCTAAAATGCTTTTTTTTAGGCCTGTCCAGAATGTCGCTTAGTTCGGCATGATCGGAGTCATCGTTTTTGGTGACAAAATAGAAATCTGCAATTTTTTGTGAAAATGGTTTTAAAATGTTTTTTTAGGCCTGTCCAGAATGTCGATAGTTCGGCATGACCGGGGTCACTGTTTTTGTGTCAAAAATGAAAAAATAATTCTGAGCTTTTTTTTGAAAATGGTTCTAAAATGCTTTTTTTTAGGCCTGTCCAAAATGTCGCTAGTTCGGCATGATCGGAGTATTCGTTTTTGGTGACAAAATAGAAATCTACAATTTTTAGTGAAAATGGTTTTAAAATGTTTTTTTAGGCCTGTCCAGAATGTCGCTAGTTCGGCATGACCGGGGTCACTGTTTTTGTGTCACGAAAATGAAGAAAAAAAAATCAGCAATTTTTGGTGAAAATGGTTTTAACATTTTTTTTTAGACCTGTCCAGAATGTCGCTTTTTCAGCATGATCGGAGTCATCGTTTTTAGGGACAAAATAGAAATCTGCAATTTTTGGTGAAAATGGTTTTAAAATGTTTTTTTTAGGCCTGTCCAGAATGTCGCTAGTTTGGCATGACCGGGGTCATTGTTTTTGTGTCAAAAAATGAAGAAAAAAAATCAGCCATTTTTGGTGAAAATGGTTTTAAAAAATTTTTTAGACCTGTCCAGAATGTCGCTTTTTCAGCATGATCGGAGTCATCGTTTTTAGGGACAAAATAGAAATCTGCAATTTTTGGTGAAAATGTTTTTAAAATGTTTTTTTTAGGCCTGTCCAGAATGTTGCTAGTTTGGCATGACCGGGGTCACTGTTTTTGTGTCAAAAATGAAGAAAACAAATCAGCCATTTTTGGTGAAAATGGTTTTTAAAATTTTTTTAGACCTGTCCAGAATGTCGCTTTTTCAGCATGATCGGAGTCATCGTTTTTAGGGACAAAATAGAAATCTGCAATTTTTGGTGAAAATGGTTTTAAAATGTTTTTTTAGGTCTGTCCAGAATATCGATAGTTCTGCATGACCGGGGTCACTGTTTTTGTGTCACGAAAATGAGAAAAAATATCTGCAATTTTTTGTGAAAATGGTTCTACATTTTTTTTTAGGCCTGTCCAGAATGTCGCTTTTTCGGCATGATCGGAGTCATCGTTTTTAGGGACAAAATAGAAATCTGCAATTTTTTGTGAAAATGGTTTTAAAATGTTTTTTTAGGCATGTCCAGAATGTCGATAGTTCGGTATGACCGGGGTCACTGTTTTTGTGTCACGAAAATGAAGAAAAATATCTGCCATTTTTGGTGAAAATGGTTCTAAAAAATTTTTTAGGCCTGTCCAGAATGTCGATAGTTCGGCATGACCGGGTCACTGTTTTTGTGTCACAAAATGAGAAAAAATTCTGCAAGTTTTTTGTGAAAATGGTTCTAAAATGCTTTTTTTTAGGCCTGTCCAGAATGTCGCTTTTTCGGCATGATCGGAGTCATCGTTTTTAGGGACAAAATAGAAATCTGCAATTTTTTGTGAAAATGGTTTTAAAATGTTTTTTTAGGCCTGTCCAGAATGTCGCTAGTTCGGCATGACCGGGGTCACTGTTTTTGTGTCAAAAATGAAGAAAAAATCAGCCATTTTTGGTGAAAATGGTTTTAAATTTTTTTTAGGCCTGTCCAGAATGACGATAGTTCGGCATGACCGGGTCACTGTTTTTGTGTCAAAAAATGAAAAAAGAATTCTGAGCTTTTTTTTGAAAATGGTTCTAAAATGCTTTTTTTTTAGGCCTGTCCAAAATGTCGCTAGTTCGGCATGATCGGAGTCATCGTTTTTGGTGACAAAAATAGAAATCTACAATTTTTTGTGAAAATGGTTTTAAAATGTTTTTTTAGGCCTGTCCAGAATGTCGATAGTTCGGCATGACCGGGGTCACTGTTTTTGTGTCACGAAAATGAGAAAAAATATCTGTAATTTTTTGTGAAAATGGTTTTTAATTTTTTTAGGCCTGTCCAGAATGACGATAGTTCGCCATGACCGGGGTCACTGTTTTTGTGTCACGAAAATGAGAAAAAAATCTGCAATTTTTTGTGAAAATGGTTCTACAAATTTTTTCAGGCCTGTCCAGAATGTCGCTTTTTCGGCATGATCGGAGTCAACGTTTTTAGGGACAAAATAGAAATCTGCAATTTTTTGTGAAAATGGTTTTAAAATGTTTTTTTAGGCCTGTCCAGAATGTCGATAGTTCGGCATGACCGGGGTCACTGTTTTTGTGTCACGAAAATGAGAAAAAATATCTGCAATTTTTTGTGAAAATGGTTCTAAAAAATTTTTTTAGGCCTGTCCAGAATGTCGCTTTTCGGCATGATCGGAGTCATCGTTTTTAGGGACAAAATAGAAATCTGCAATTTTTTGTGAAAATGGTTTTAAAATGTTTTTTTAGGCCTGTCCAGAATGTCGATAGTTCGGCATGACCGGGGTCACTGTTTTTGTGTCACGAAAATGAGAAAAAATATCTGCAATTTTTTGTGAAAATGGTTCTAAAATTTTTTTAGGCCTGTCCAGAATGTCGCTTTTTCGGCATGATCGGAGTCATCGTTTTTAGGGACAAAATAGAAATCTGCAATTTTTTGTGAAAATGGTTTTAAAATGTTTTTTTAGGCCTGTCCAGAATGTCGATAGTTCGGCATGACCGGGGTCACTGTTTTTGTGTCACGAAAATGAAAAAAATATCTGCAATTTTTTGTGAAAATGGTTCTAAAAATGCTTTTTAGGCCTGTCCAGAATGTCGATAGTTCGGCATGACCGGGTCACTGTTTTTGTGTCAAAAATGAAAAAAGAATTCTGAGCTTTTTTTGAAAATGGTTCTAAAATGCTTTTTTTTAGGCCTGTCCAAAATGTCGCTTTTCGGCATGATCGGAGTCATCGTTTTTAGGGACAAAATAGAAATCTGCAATTTTTTGTGAAAATGGTTTTAAAATGTTCTTTTTAGGCCTGTCCAGAATGTCGATAGTTCGGCATGACCGGGTCACTGTTTTTGTGTCAAAAATGAAAAAAAGAATTCTGAGCTTTTTTTTGAAAATGGTTCTAAAATGCTTTTTTTTAGGCCTGTCCAAAATGTTGCTAGTTCGGCATGATCGAGTATTCGTTTTTGGTGACAAAAATAGAAATCTACAATTTTTTGTGAAAATGGTTTTAAAATGTTTTTTTAGGCCTGTCCAGAATGTCGCTAGTTTGGCATGACCGGGGTCACTGTTTTTGTGTCACGAAAATGAAGAAAAAAAATCAGCAATTTTTGGTGAAAATGGTTTTAAAATTTTTTTAGACCTGTCCAGAATTTCGCTTTTTCAGCATGATCGGAGTCATCGTTTTTAGGGACAAAATAGAAATCTGCAATTTTTTGTGAAAATGGTTTTAAAATGTTTTTTTAGGTCTGTCCAGAATGTCGATAGTTCGGCATGACCGGGGTCACTGTTTTTGTGTCACGAAAATGAGAAAAAATATCTGCAATTTTTTGTGAAAATGGTTCTACATTTTTTTTTAGGCCTGTCCAGAATGTCGCTTTTTCGGCATGATCGGAGTCATCGTTTTTAGGGACAAAATAGAAATCTGCAATTTTTGTGGAAATGGTTTTAAAATGTTTTTTTAGGCATGTCCAGAATGTCGATAGTTCGGTATGACCGGGGTCACTGTTTTTGTGTCACGAAAATGAAAAAAAAATATCTGCAATTTTTTGTGAAAATGGTTCTAAAAATTTTTTTTAGGCCTGTCCAGAATGTCGATAGTTCGGCATGACCGGGTCACTGTTTTTGTGTCAAAAAATGAAAAAAGAATTCTGAGCTTTTTTGAAAATGGTTCTAAAATGCTTTTTTTTAGGCCTGTCCAAAATGTTGCTTTTTCGGCATGATCGGAGTCATCGTTTTTAGGGACAAAATAGAAATCTGCAATTTTTTGTGAAAATGGTTTTAAAATGTTTTTTTAGGCCTGTCCAGAATGTCGCTAGTTTGGCATGACCGGGGTCACTGTTTTTGTGTCAAAAATGAAGAAAAAAATCAGCCATTTTTGGTGAAAATGGTTTTAAATTTTTTTTAGGCCTGTCCAGATTGACGATAGTTCGGCATGACCGGGGTCACTGTTTTTGTGTCAAAAATGAAAAAAAGAA
The DNA here is from genome assembly GCF_905237065.1 of Salmo salar. NCBI lineage: Eukaryota > Metazoa > Chordata > Actinopteri > Salmoniformes > Salmonidae > Salmo > Salmo salar. Next base: position 112,847 of record NW_025549168.1, on the reverse strand, counting down.
TTCTGAGCTTTTTTGTTGAAAATGGTTCTAAAATGCTTTTTTTTAGGCCTGTCCAAAATGTCGCTAGTTCGGCATGATCGGAGTCATCGTTTTTGGTGACAAAATAGAAATCTACAATTTTTTGTGAAAATGGTTTTAAAATGTTTTTTTTAGGCCTGTCCAGAATGTCGATAGTTCGGCATGACCGGGGTCACTGTTTTTGTGTCACGAAAATGAGAAAAAAATCTGCAATTTTTTGTGAAAATGGTTCTAAAAATTTTTTTAGGCCTGTCCAGAATGTCGCTTTTTCGGCATGATCGGAGTCATCGTTTTTAGGGACAAAATAGAAATCTGCAATTTTTGTGAAAATGGTTTTAAAATGTTTTTTTAGGCCTGTCCAGAATGTCGATAGTTCGGCATGACCGGGGTCACTGTTTTTGTGTCACGAAAATGAAAAAAATATCTGCAATTTTTTGTGAAAATGGTTCTAAAATGTTTTTTAGGCCTGTCCAGAATGTCGATAGTTCGGCATGACCGGGGTCACTGTTTTTGTGTCAAAAATGAAAAAAGAATTCTGAGCTTTTTGTGAAAATGGTTCTAAAATGCTTTTTTTAGGCCTGTCCAGAATGTCGCTTTTTCGGCATGATCGGAGTCATCGTTTTTAGGGACAAAATAGAAATCTGCAATTTTTTGTGAAAATGGTTTTAAAATGTTCTTTTTAGGCCTGTCCAGAATGTCGATAGTTCGGCATGACCGGGGTCACTGTTTTTGTGTCACAAAATGAGAAAAAGAATTCTGAGCTTTTTTGTGAAAATGGTTCTAAAATGCTTTTTTTAGGCCTGTCCAGAATGTCGCTAGTTCGGCATGATCGGAGTCATCGTTTTTAGGTGACAAAAATAGAAATCTACAATTTTTTGTGAAAATGGTTTTAAAATGTTTTTTTAGGCCTGTCCAGAATGTCGCTAGTTCGGCATGACCGGGGTCACTGTTTTTGTGTCACGAAAATGAAGAAAAAATATCTGCAATTTTTTGTGAAAATGGTTCTAAAAATTTTTTTAGGCCTGTCCAGAATGTCGCTTGTTTCGGCATGATCGGAGTCATCGTTTTTAGGGACAAAATAGAAATCTGCAATTTTTGTGAAAATGGTTTTAAAATGTTTTTTTAGGCCTGTCCAGAATGTCGATAGTTCGGCATGACCGGGGTCACTGTTTTTGTGTCACGAAAATGAGAAAAAATATCTGCAATTTTTTGTGAAAATGGTTCTAAATTTTTTTTAGGCCTGTCCAGAATGTCGCTTTTTCGGCATGATCGGAGTCATCGTTTTTAGGGACAAAATAGAAATCTGCAATTTTTTGTGAAAATGGTTTTAAAATGTTTTTTTAGGCCTGTCCAGAATGTCGATAGTTCGGCATGACCGGGGTCACTGTTTTTGTGTCACGAAAATGAAAAAAAATATCTGCAATTTTTTGTGAAAATGGTTCTAAAAATGCTTTTTTAGGCCTGTCCAGAATGTCGATAGTTCGGCATGATCGGAGTCATCGTTTTTAGGGACAAAATAGAAATCTGCAATTTTTTGTGAAAATGGTTTTAAAATGTTCTTTTTAGGCCTGTCCAGAATGTCGATAGTTCGGCATGACCGGGGTCACTGTTTTTGTGTCAAAAATGAAAAAAGAATTCTGAGCTTTTTTTTGAAAATGGTTCTAAAATGCTTTTTTTTAGGCCTGTCCAAAATGTCGCTAGTTCGGCATGATCGGAGTATTCGTTTTTGGTGACAAAAATAGAAATCTACAATTTTTTGTGAAAATGGTTTTAAAATGTTTTTTTTAGGCCTGTCCAGAATGTCGCTAGTTCGGCATGACCGGGGTCACTGTTTTTGTGTCACGAAAATGAAGAAAAAAAATCAGCAATTTTTGGTGAAAATGGTTTTAAAATTTTTTTTAGGCCTGTCCAGAATTTCGCTTTTTCGGCATGATCGGAGTCATCGTTTTTAGGGACAAAATAGAAATCTGCAATTTTTTGTGAAAATGGTTTTAAAATGTTTTTTTAGGCCTGTCCAGAATGTCGATAGTTCGGCATGACCGGGGTCACTGTTTTTGTGTCACGAAAATGAGAAAAAATATCTGCAATTTTTTGTGAAAATGGTTCTACATTTTTTTTTAGGCCTGTCCAGAATGTCGCTTTTTCGGCATGATCGGAGTCATCGTTTTTAGGGACAAAATAGAAATCTGCAATTTTTTGTGAAAATGGTTTTAAAATGTTTTTTTTAGGCCTGTCCAGAATGTCGATAGTTCGGTATGACCGGGGTCACTGTTTTTGTGTCACGAAAATGAAAAAAAAATATCTGCAATTTTTTGTGAAAATGGTTCTAAAAATTTTTTTAGGCCTGTCCAGAATGTCGATAGTTCGGCATGACCGGGGTCACTGTTTTTGTGTCAAAAATGAAAAAAGAATTCTGAGCTTTTTTTGAAAATGGTTCTAAAATGCTTTTTTTTAGGCCTGTCCAAAATGTCGCTTTTTCGGCATGATCGGAGTCATCGTTTTTAGGGACAAAATAGAAATCTGCAATTTTTTGTGAAAATGGTTTTAAAATGTTTTTTTAGGCCTGTCCAGAATGTCGATAGTTCGGCATGACCGGGGTCACTGTTTTTGTGTCACGAAAATGAAGAAAAAAAATCAGCAATTTTTGGTGAAAATGGTTTTAAAATTTTTTTAGACCTGTCCAGAATGTCGCTTTTTCAGCATGATCGGAGTCATCGTTTTTAGGGACAAAATAGAAATCTGCAATTTTTGTGAAAATGGTTTTAAAATGTTTTTTTAGGCCTGTCCAGAATGTCGATAGTTCGGCATGACCGGGGTCACTGTTTTTGTGTCACGAAAATTAGAAAAAAATATCTGCAATTTTTTGTGAAAATGGTTCTACATTTTTTTTAGGCCTGTCCAGAATGTCGCTTTTTCGGCATGATCGGAGTCATCGTTTTTAGGGACAAAATAGAAATCTGCAATTTTTTGTGGAAATGGTTTTAAAATGTTTTTTTAGGCCTGTCCAGAATGTCGATAGTTCGGTATGACCGGGGTCACTGTTTTTGTGTCACGAAAATGAAGAAAAATATCTGCAATTTTTGTGAAAATGGTTCTAAAAATTTTTTAGGCCTGTCCAGAATGTCGATAGTTCGGCATGACCGGGGTCACTGTTTTTGTGTCAAAAATGAAAAAAGAATTCTGAGCTTTTTTTGAAAATGGTTCTAAAATGCTTTTTTTTAGGCCTGTCCAAAATGTCGCTTTTTCGGCATGATCGGAGTCATCGTTTTTAGGGACAAAATAGAAATCTGCAATTTTTTGTGAAAATGGTTTTAAAATGTTTTTTTAGGCCTGTCCAGAATGTCGATAGTTCGGCATGACCGGGGTCACTGTTTTTGTGTCACAAAATGAAAAAAGAATATCTGAGCTTTTTTTTGAAAATGGTTCTAAAATGCTTTTTTTTAGGCCTGTCCAAAATGTCGCTAGTTCGGCATGATCGGAGTCATCGTTTTTGGTGACAAAAATAGAAATCTACAATTTTTAGTGAAAATGGTTTTAAAATGTTTTTTTAGGCCTGTCCAGAATGTCGCTAGTTCGGCATGACCGGGGTCACTGTTTTTGTGTCACGAAAATGAAGAAAAAAAAATCAGCAATTTTTGGTGAAAATGGTTCTAACATTTTTTTTAGGCCTGTCCAGAATGTCGCTTGTTCGGCATGATCGGAGTCACTGTTTTTGTGTCACGAAAATGAGAAAAATATCTGCAATTTTTTGTGAAAATGGTTTTAAATATTTTTTAGGCCTGTCCAGAATGTCGATAGTTCGGCATGACCGGGGTCACTGTTTTTGTGTCACGAAAATGAGAAAAAATATCTGCAATTTTTTGTGAAAATGGTTCTACATTTTTTTTAGGCCTGTCCAGAATGTCGCTTTTTCGGCATGATCGGAGTCACTGTTTTTGTGTCACGAAAATGAGAAAAAAATATCTGTAATTTTTTGTGAAAATGGTTTTTAAATATTTTTTTAGGCCTGTCCAGAATGACGATAGTTCGGCATGACCGGGGTCACTGTTTTTGTGTCACGAAAATGAGAAAAAAAATCTGCAATTTTTTGTGAAAATGGTTCTAAAAATTTTTTTAAGCCTGTCCAGAATGTCGCTTTTTCGGCATGATCGGAGTCAACGTTTTTAGGGACAAAATAGAAATCTGCAATTTTTTGTGAAAATGGTTTTAAAATGTTTTTTTAGGCCTGTCCAGAATGTCGATAGTTCGGCATGACCGGGGTCACTGTTTTTGTGTCACGAAAATGAAAAAAATCTGCAATTTTTTGTGAAAATGGTTCTAAAAAATTTTTTTAGGCCTGTCCAGAATGTCGATAGTTCGGCATGACCGGGGTCACTGTTTTTGTGTCAAAAATGAAAAAAAGAATTCTGAGCTTTTTGTTTGAAAATGGTTCTAAAATGCTTTTTTTTAGGCCTGTCCAAAATGTCGCTTTTTCGGCATGATCGGAGTCATCGCTTTTAGGGACAAAATAGAAATCTGCAATTTTTTGTGAAAATGGTTTTAAAATGTTTTTTTAGGCCTGTCCAGAATGTCGCTAGTTCGGCATGACCGGGGTCACTGTTTTTGTGTCACGAAAATGAAGAAAAAAAATCAGCAATTTTTTGTGAAAATGGTTCTAAAAATTTTTTTTAGGCCTGTCCAGAATGTCGCTTTTTCAGCATGATCGGAGTCATCGTTTTTAGGGACAAAATAGAAATCTGCAATTTTTGGTGAAAATGGTTTTAAAATGTTTTTTTAGGTCTGTCCAGAATGTCGATAGTTCGGCATGACCGGGGTCACTGTTTTTGTGTCACGAAATTGAGAAAAAATATCTGCAATTTTTTGTGAAAATGGTTCTACATTTTTTTTTTAGGCCTGTCCAGAATGTCGCTTTTTCGGCATGATCGGAGTCATCGTTTTTAGGGACAAAATAGAAATCTGCAATTTTTTGTGAAAATGGTTTTAAAATGTTTTTTTAGGCCTGTCCAGAATGTCGATAGTTCGGTATGACCGGGGTCACTGTTTTTGTGTCACAAAATGAAGAAAAAAATCAGCCATTTTTGGTGAAAATGGTTTTAAACATTTTTTTAGGCCTGTCCAGAATGACGATAGTTCGGCATGACCGGGGTCACTGTTTTTGTGTCACGAAAATGAGAAAAAATATCTGCAATTTTTTTGTGAAAATGGTTCTAAAATGTTTTTTTAGGCCTGTCCAGAATGTCGCTTTTTCGGCATGATCGGAGTCATCGTTTTTAGGGACAAAATAGAAATCTGCAATTTTTTGTGAAAATGGTTTTAAAATGTTTTTTTAGGCCTGTCCAGAATGTCGATAGTTCGGCATGACCGGGGTCACTGTTTTTGTGTCACGAAAATGAAAAAAAATATCTGCAGCTTTTTGTGAAAATGGTTCTAAAATCTTTTTTTTAGGCCTGTCCAAAATGTCGCTTTTTCGGCATGATCGGAGTCATCGTTTTTAGGGACAAAATAGAAATCTGCAATTTTTGGTGAAAATGGTTTTAAAATGTTTTTTTAGGTCTGTCCAGAATGTCGATAGTTCGGCATGACCGGGGTCACTGTTTTTGTGTCACGAAATTGAGAAAAAATATCTGCAATTTTTTGTGAAAATGGTTCTACATTTTTTTTAGGCCTGTCCAGAATGTCGCTTTTTCGGCATGATCGGAGTCATCGTTTTTAGGGACAAAATAGAAATCTGCAATTTTTTGTGAAAATGGTTTTAAAATGTTTTTTTAGGCCTGTCCAGAATGTCGATAGTTCGGTATGACCGGGGTCACTGTTTTTGTGTCAAAAATGAAGAAAAAATCTGCCATTTTTGGTGAAAATGGTTTTAAAAATTTTTTAGGCCTGTCCAGAATGACGATAGTTCGGCATGACCGGGGTCACTGTTTTTGTGTCACGAAAATGAAAAAAGAATTCTGAGCTTTTTTTTGAAAATGGTTCTAAAATGCTTTTTTTTAGGCCTGTCCAAAATGTCGCTAGTTCGGCATGATCGGAGTCATTCGTTTTTGGTGACAAAATAGAAATCTGCAATTTTTTGTGAAAATGGTTTTAAAATGTTTTTTTAGGCCTGTCCAGAATGTCGATAGTTCGGCATGACCGGGGTCACTGTTTTTGTGTCACGAAAATGAAAAAAATATCTGCAATTTTTTGTGAAAATGGTTCTAAAAATTTTTTTAGGCCTGTCCAGAATGTCGCTTTTTCGGCATGATCGGAGTCATCGTTTTTAGGGACAAAATAGAAATCTGCAATTTTTTGTGAAAATGGTTTTAAAATGTTTTTTTAGGCCTGTCCAGAATGTCGATAGTTCGGCATGACCGGGGTCACTGTTTTTGTGTCACGAAAATGAGAAAAAATATCTGCAATTTTTTGTGAAAATGGTTCTAAAATTTTTTTAGGCCTGTCCAGAATGTCGCTTTTTCGGCATGATCGGAGTCATCGTTTTTAGGGACAAAATAGAAATCTGCAATTTTTTGTGAAAATGGTTTTAAAATGTTTTTTTAGGCCTGTCCAGAATGTCGATAGTTCGGCATGACCGGGGTCACTGTTTTTGTGTCACGAAAATGAAAAAAAAATATCTGCAATTTTTTGTGAAAATGGTTCTAAAAATTTTTTTAGGCCTGTCCAGAATGTCGATAGTTCGGCATGACCGGGGTCACTGTTTTTGTGTCAAAAATGAAAAAGAATTCTGAGCTTTTTTTGAAAATGGTTCTAAAATGCTTTTTTTTTAGGCCTGTCCAAAATGTCGCTTTTTCGGCATGATCGGAGTCATCGTTTTTAGGGACAAAATAGAAATCTGCAATTTTTTGTGAAAATGGTTTTAAAATGTTTTTTTTAGGCCTGTCCAGAATGTCGCTAGTTCGGCATGACCGGGGTCACTGTTTTTGTGTCACGAAAATGAAGAAAAAAAAATCAGCAATTTTTGGTGAAAATGGTTTTAAAACATTTTTTTAGGCCTGTCCAGAATGTCGCTTTTTCAGCATGATCGGAGTCATCGTTTTTAGGGACAAAATAGAAATCTGCAATTTTTGGTGAAAATGGTTTTAAAATGTTTTTTTTAGGTCTGTCCAGAATGTCGATAGTTCGGCATGACCGGGGTCACTGTTTTTGTGTCACGAAATTGAGAAAAAATATCTGCAATTTTTTGTGAAAATGGTTCTACATTTTTTTTTAGGCCTGTCCAGAATGTCGCTTTTTCGGCATGATCGGAGTCATCGTTTTTAGGGACAAAATAGAAATCTGCAATTTTTTGTGAAAATGGTTTTAAAATGTTTTTTTAGTCCTGTCCAGAATGTCGATAGTTCGGTATGACCGGGGTCACTGTTTTTGTGTCACAAAATGAAGAAAAAATCAGCCATTTTTGGTGAAAATGGTACTAAACATTTTTTTAGGCCTGTCCAGAAAGACGATAGTTCGGCATGACCGGGGTCACTGTTTTTGTGTCACGAAAATGAGAAAAAAATATCTGCAATTTTTTGTGAAAATGGTTCTAAAATATTTTTTAGGCCTGTCCAGAATGTCGCTTTTTCGGCATGATCGGAGTCATCGTTTTTAGGGACAAAATAGAAATCTGCAATTTTTTGTGAAAATGGTTTTAAAATGTTTTTTTAGGTCTGTCCAGAATGTCGATAGTTCGGCATGACCGGGGTCACTGTTTTTGTGTCACGAAATTGAGAAAAAATATCTGCAATTTTTTGTGAAAATGGTTCTACAATTTTTTTTAGGCCTGTCCAGAATGTCGCTTTTTCGGCATGATCGGAGTCATCGTTTTAGGGACAAAATAGAAATCTGCAATTTTTTGTGAAAATGGTTTTAAAATGTTTTTTTAGTCCTGTCCAGAATGTCGATAGTTCGGTATGACCGGGGTCACTGTTTTTGTGTCAAAAATGAAGAAAAAAATCAGCCATTTTTGGTGAAAATGGTATTAAACATTTTTTTAGGCCTGTCCAGAAAGACGATAGTTCGGCATGACCGGGGTCACTGTTTTTGTGTCACGAAAATGAGAAAAAAGAATTCTGAGCTTTTTGTGAAAATGGTTCTAAAATGCTTTTTTTTAGGCCTGTCCAGAATGTCGCTTTTTCGGCATGATCGGAGTCATCGTTTTTAGGGACAAAATAGAAATCTGCAATTTTTTGTGAAAATGGTTTTAAAATGTTTTTTTAGGCCTGTCCAGAATGTCGATAGTTCGGCATGACCGGGGTCACTGTTTTTGTGTCACGAAAATGAAAAAAAATATCTGCAATTTTTTGTGAAAATGGTTCTAAAATTTTTTTAGGCCTGTCCAGAATGTCGATAGTTCGGCATGACCGGGGTCACTGTTTTTGTGTCAAAAATGAAAAAAAGAATTCTGAGCTTTTTGTGAAAATGGTTCTAAAATGCTTTTTTTTAGGCCTGTCCAAAATGTCGCTTTTTCGGCATGATCGGAGTCATCGTTTTTAGGGACAAAATAGAAATCTGCAATTTTTGGTGAAAATGGTTTTAAAATGTTTTTTTAGGTCTGTCCAGAATGTCGATAGTTCGGCATGACCGGGGTCACTGTTTTTGTGTCACGAAATTGAGAAAAAATATCTGCAATTTTTTGTGAAAATGGTTCTAAAATTTTTTTTAGGCCTGTCCAGAATGTCGCTTTTTCGGCATGATCGGAGTCATCGTTTTTAGGGACAAAATAGAAATCTGCAATTTTTTGTGAAAATGGTTTTAAAATGTTTTTTTAGGCCTGTCCAGAATGTCGATAGTTCGGTATGACCGGGGTCACTGTTTTTGTGTCACAAAATGAAGAAAAAATCAGCCATTTTTGGTGAAAATGGTTTTAAAAATTTTTTTAGGCCTGTCCAGAATGTCGATAGTTCGGCATGACCGGGGTCACTGTTTTTGTGTCACGAAAATGAAAAAGAATTCTGCAGCTTTTTGTGAAAATGGTTCTAAAATGCTTTTTTTAGGCCTGTCCAGAATGTCGATAGTTCGGCATGACCGGGGTCACTGTTTTTGTGTCACGAAAATGAAAAAGAATTCTGAGCTTTTTGTGAAAATGGTTCTAAAATGCTTTTTTTTAGGCCTGTCCAGAATGTCGCTTTTTCGGCATGATCGGAGTCATCGTTTTTAGGGACAAAATAGAAATCTGCAATTTTTGGTGAAAATGGTTTTAAAATGTTTTTTTAGGTCTGTCCAGAATGTCGATAGTTCGGCATGACCGGGGTCACTGTTTTTGTGTCACGAAATTGAGAAAAAAATATCTGCAATTTTTTGTGAAAATGGTTCTACATTTTTTTTAGGCCTGTCCAGAATGTCGCTTTTTCGGCATGATCGGAGTCATCGTTTTTAGGGACAAAATAGAAATCTGCAATTTTTTGTGAAAATGGTTTTAAAATGTTTTTTTAGGCCTGTCCAGAATGTCGATAGTTCGGTATGACCGGGGTCACTGTTTTTGTGTCAAAAATGAAGAAAAAATCAGCCATTTTTGGTGAAAATGGTTTTAAAACATTTTTTTAGGCCTGTCCAGAATGACGATAGTTCGGCATGACCGGGTCACTGTTTTTGTGTCACGAAAATGAAAAAAAGAATTCTGAGCTTTTTTTTGAAAATGGTTCTAAAATGCTTTTTTTTAGGCCTGTCCAAAATGTCGCTAGTTCGGCATGATCGGAGTATTCGTTTTTGGTGACAAAATAGAAATCTACAATTTTTAGTGAAAATGGTTTTAAAATGTTTTTTTAGGCCTGTCCAGAATGTCGCTAGTTCGGCATGACCGGGGTCACTGTTTTTGTGTCACGAAAATGAAGAAAAAAAATCAGCAATTTTTGGTGAAAATGGTTTTAAAAAATTTTTTAGACCTGTCCAGAATGTCGCTTTTTCAGCCTGATCGGAGTCAGCGTTTTTAGGGACAAAATAGAAATCTGCAATTTTTGGTGAAAATGGTTTTAAAAAATTTTTTTAGGCCTGTCCAGAATGACGATAGTTCGGCATGACCGGGGTCACTGTTTTTGTGTCACGAAATTGAGAAAAAAATATCTGCAATTTTTTGTGAAAATGGTTCTACATTTTTTTTTTAGGCCTGTCCAGAATGTCGCTTTTTCGGCATGATCGGAGTCATCGTTTTTAGGGACAAAATAGAAATCTGCAATTTTTTGTGAAAATGGTTTTAAAATGTTTTTTTAGTCATGTCCAGAATGTCGATAGTTCGGTATGACCGGGGTCACTGTTTTTGTGTCAAAAATGAAGAAAAAAATCAGCCATTTTTGGTGAAAATGGTTTTAAACATTTTTTTAGGCCTGTCCAGAATGACGATAGTTCGGCATGACCGGGGTCACTGTTTTTGTGTCACGAAAATGAGAAAAAATATCTGCAATTTTTTGTGAAAATGGTTCTAAAAATTTTTTTAGGCCTGTCCAGAATGTCGCTTTTTCGGCATGATCGGAGTCATCGTTTTTAGGGACAAAATAGAAATCTGCAATTTTTGGTGAAAATGGTTTTAAAATGTTTTTTTAGGCCTGTCCAGAATGTCGCTAGTTCGGCATGACCGGGGTCACTGTTTTTGTGTCACGAAATTGAGAAAAAAATATCTGCAATTTTTTGTGAAAATGGTTCTACATTTTTTTTTAGGCCTGTCCAGAATGTCGCTTTTTCGGCATGATCGGAGTCATCGTTTTTAGGGACAAAATAGAAATCTGCAATTTTTTGTGAAAATGGTTTTAAAATGTTTTTTTAGTCCTGTCCAGAATGTCGATAGTTCGGTATGACCGGGGTCACTGTTTTTAGTGTCAAAAATGAAGAAAAAATCAGCCATTTTTGGTGAAAATGGTTTTAAACATTTTTTTAGGCCTGTCCAGAAAGTCGATAGTTCGGCATGACCGGGGTCACTGTTTTTGTGTCACGAAAATGAGAAAAAATATCTGCAATTTTTTGTGAAAATGGTTCTAAAATATTTTTTAGGCCTGTCCAGAATGTCGCTTTTTCGGCATGATCGGAGTCATCGTTTTTAGGGACAAAATAGAAATCTGCAATTTTTTGTGAAAATGGTTTTAAAATGTTTTTTTAGGCCTGTCCAGAATGTCGATAGTTCGGCATGACCGGGGTCACTGTTTTTGTGTCACGAAATTGAGAAAAAATATCTGCAATTTTTTGTGAAAATGGTTCTAACATTTTTTTTTAGGCCTGTCCAGAATGTCGCTTTTTCGGCATGATCGGAGTCATCGTTTTTAGGGACGAAAATAGAAAATCTGCAATTTTTTGTGAAAATGGTTTTAAAATGTTTTTTTAGGCCTGTCCAGAATGTCGCTAGTTCGGCATGACCGGAGTCACCGTTTTTGTGTCACGAAAATAAGAAAATATCTGCAATTTTTTGTGAAAATGGTTCTAAAATGTTTTTTTAGGCCTGTCCAGAATGTCGATAGTTCGGCATGACCGGGGTCACTGTTTTTGTGTCAAAAAATGAAAAAAAGAATTCTGAGCTTTTTTTTTGAAAATGGTTCTAAAATGCTTTTTTTTTAGGCCTGTCCAAAATGTCGCTTTTTCGGCATGATCGGAGTCATCGTTTTTAGGGACAAAATAGAAATCTGCAATTTTTTGTGAAAATGGTTTTAAAATGTTTTTTTTAGGCCTGTCCAGAATGTCGCTAGTTTGGCATGACCGGGGTCACTGTTTTTGTGTCACGAAAATGAAGAAAAAAAAATCAGCAATTTTTGGTGAAAATGTTTTTAAAAATTTTTTTAGACCTGTCCAGAATGTCGCTTTTTCAGCATGATCGGAGTCATCGTTTTTAGGGACAAAATAGAAATCTGCAATTTTTGGTGAAAATGGTTTTAAAATGTTTTTTTTAGGTCTGTCCAGAATGTCGATAGTTCGGCATGACCGGGGTCACTGTTTTTGTGTCACGAAATTGAGAAAAAAATATCTGCAATTTTTTGTGAAAATGGTTCTACATTTTTTTTTTAGGCCTGTCCAGAATGTCGCTTTTTCGGCATGATCGGAGTCATCGTTTTTAGGGACAAAATAGAAATCTGCAATTTTTTGTGAAAATGGTTTTAAAATGTTTTTTTAGTCATGTCCAGAATGTCGATAGTTCGGTATGACCGGGGTCACTGTTTTTGTGTCAAAAATGAAGAAAAAAAATCAGCCATTTTTGGTGAAAATGGTATTAAACATTTTTTTTAGGCCTGTCCAGAAAGACGATAGTTCGGCATGACCGGGGTCACTGTTTTTGTGTCACGAAAATGAGAAAAAAATATCTGCAATTTTTTGTGAAAATGGTTCTAAAAATTTTTTTAGGCCTGTCCAGAATGTCGCTTTTTCGGCATGATCGGAGTCATCGTTTTTAGGGACAAAATAGAAATCTGCAATTTTTGGTGAAAATGGTTTTAAAATGTTTTTTTTAGGTCTGTCCAGAATGTCGATAGTTCGGCATGACCGGGGTCACTGTTTTTGTGTCACGAAATTGAGAAAAAAATATCTGCAATTTTTTGTGAAAATGGTTCTACATTTTTTTTTTAGGCCTGTCCAGAATGTCGCTTTTTCGGCATGATCGGAGTCATCGTTTTTAGGGACAAAATAGAAATCTGCAATTTTTTGTGAAAATGGTTTTAAAATGTTTTTTTAGGCCTGTCCAGAATGTCGATAGTTCGGCATGACCGGGGTCACTGTTTTTGTGTCACGAAAATGAAAAAAAAATATCTGCAATTTTTTGTGAAAATGGTTCTAAAAATTTTTTAGGCCTGTCCAGAATGTCGATAGTTCGGCATGACCGGGGTCACTGTTTTTGTGTCAAAAAATGAAAAAAGAATTCTGAGCTTTTTTTGAAAATGGTTCTAAAATGCTTTTTTTTAGGCCTGTCCAAAATGTCGCTTTTTCGGCATGATCGGAGTCATCGTTTTTAGGGACAAAATAGAAATCTGCAATTTTTTGTGAAAATGGTTTTAAAATGTTTTTTTAGGCCTGTCCAGAATGTCGCTAGTTCGGCATGACCGGGGTCACTGTTTTTGTGTCACGAAATTGAGAAAAAATATCTGCAATTTTTTGTGAAAATGGTTCTACATTTTTTTTAGGCCTGTCCAGAATGTCGCTTTTTCGGCATGATCGGAGTCATCGTTTTTAGGGACAAAATAGAAATCTGCAATTTTTTGTGAAAATGGTTTTAAAATGTTTTTTTAGTCCTGTCCAGAATGTCGATAGTTCGGTATGACCGGGGTCACTGTTTTTGTGTCAAAAATGAAGAAAAAAATCAGCCATTTTTGGTGAAAATGGTATTAAACACTTTTTTAGGCCTGTCCAGAAAGACGATAGTTCGGCATGACCGGGGTCACTGTTTTTGTGTCACGAAAATGAGAAAAAATATCTGCAATTTTTTGTGAAAATGGTTCTAAAAAATTTTTTTAGGCCTGTCCAGAATGTCGCTTTTTCGGCATGATCGGAGTCATCGTTTTTAGGGACAAAATAGAAATCTGCAATTTTTTGTGAAAATGGTTTTAAAATGTTTTTTTTAGGTCTGTCCAGAATGTCGATAGTTCGGCATGACCGGGGTCACTGTTTTTGTGTCACGAAATTGAGAAAAAAATATCTGCAATTTTTTGTGAAAATGGTTCTACATTTTTTTTTTAGGCCTGTCCAGAATGTCGCTTTTTCGGCATGATCGGAGTCACTGTTTTTGTGTCACGAAAATGAGAAAAAAATATCTGTAATTTTTTGTGAAAATGGTTTTAAAATTTTTTTTTAGGCCTGTCCAGAATGACGATAGTTCGGCATGACCGGGGTCACTGTTTTTGTGTCACGAAAATGAGAAAAAAAATCTGCAATTTTTTGTGAAAATGGTTCTAAAAATTTTTTTTAAGCCTGTCCAGAATGTCGCTTTTTCGGCATGATCGGAGTCAACGTTTTTAGGGACAAAATAGAAATCTGCAATTTTTTGTGAAAATTGTTTTAAAATGTTTTTTTAGGCCTGTCCAGAATGTCGATAGTTCGGCATGACCGGGGTCACTGTTTTTGTGTCACGAAAATGAGAAAAAAATATCTGCCATTTTTTGTGAAAATGGTTCTAAAAATTTTTTTAGGCCTGTCCAGAATGTCGCTTTTTCGGCATGATCGGAGTCATCGTTTTTAGGGACAAAATAGAAATCTGCAATTTTTTGTGAAAATGGTTTTAAAATGTTTTTTTAGGCCTGTCCAGAATGTCGATAGTTCGGCATGACCGGGGTCACTGTTTTTGTGTCACGAAAATGAAAAAAAAATATCTGCAATTTTTTGTGAAAATGGTTCTAAAATTTTTTTAGGCCTGTCCAGAATGTCGATAGTTCGGCATGACCGGGGTCACTGTTTTTGTGTCACAAAATGAAAAAAGAATTCTGAGCTTTTTTTGAAAATGGTTCTAAAATGCTTTTTTTTAGGCCTGTCCAAAATGTCGCTTTTTCGGCATGATCGGAGTCATCGTTTTTAGGGACAAAATAGAAATCTGCAATTTTTTGTGAAAATGGTTTTAAAATGTTTTTTTAGGCCTGTCCAGAATGTCGCTAGTTCGGCATGACCGGGGTCACTGTTTTTGTGTCACGAAAATGAAGAAAAAAATCTGCAATTTTTGGTGAAAATGGTTCTAAAAATTTTTTTAGACCTGTCCAGAATGTCGCTTTTTCGGCATGATCGGAGTCATCGTTTTTAGGGACAAAATAGAAATCTGCAATTTTTGGTGAAAATGGTTTTAAAATGTTTTTTTAGGCCTGTCCAGAATGTCGATAGTTCGGCATGACCGGGGTCACTGTTTTTGTGTCACGAAATTGAGAAAAAAATATCTGCAATTTTTTGTGAAAATGGTTCTACAATTTTTTTTAGGCCTGTCCAGAATGTCGCTTTTTCGGCATGATCGGAGTCATCGTTTTTAGGGACAAAATAGAAATCTGCAATTTTTTGTGAAAATGGTTTTAAAATGTTTTTTTAGTTCTGTCCAGAATGTCGATAGTTCGGTATGACCGGGGTCACTGTTTTTGTGTCAAAAATGAAGAAAAAATCAGCCATTTTTTGTGAAAATGGTATTAAACATTTTTTTAGGCCTGTCCAGAATGACGATAGTTCGGCATGACCGGGGTCACTGTTTTTGTGTCACGAAAATGAGAAAAAATATCTGCAATTTTTTGTGAAAATGGTTCTAAAAATTTTTTTAAGCCTGTCCAGAATGTCGCTTTTTCGGCATGATCGGAGTCATCGTTTTTAGGGACAAAATAGAAATCTGCAATTTTTTGTGAAAATGGTTTTAAAATGTTTTTTTAGGTCTGTCCAGAATGTCGATAGTTCGGCATGACCGGGGTCACTGTTTTTGTGTCACGAAATTGAGAAAAAAATATCTGCAATTTTTTGTGAAAATGGTTCTACATTTTTTTTAGGCCTGTCCAGAATGTCGCTTTTTCGGCATGATCGGAGTCATCGTTTTTAGGGACAAAATAGAAATCTGCAATTTTTTGTGAAAATGGTTTTAAAATGTTTTTTTAGGCCTGTCCAGAATGTCGATAGTTCGGCATGACCGGGGTCACTGTTTTTGTGTCACGAAAATGAAAAAAATATCTGCAATTTTTTGTGAAAATGGTTCTAAAAATTTTTTTTAGGCCTGTCCAGAATGTCGATAGTTCGGCATGACCGGGGTCACTGTTTTTGTGTCAAAAAATGAAAAAAAGAATTCTGAGCTTTTTTTTGAAAATGGTTCTAAAATGCTTTTTTTTAGGCCTGTCCAAAATGTCGCTTGTTTCGGCATGATCGGAGTCATCGTTTTTAGGGACAAAATAGAAATCTGCAATTTTTTGTGAAAATGGTTTTAAAATGTTTTTTTAGGCCTGTCCAGAATGTCGCTAGTTTGGCATGACCGGGGTCACTGTTTTTGTGTCACGAAAATGAAGAAAAAAAATCAGCAATTTTTGGTGAAAATGTTTTTAAAAATTTTTTAGACCTGTCCAGAATGTCGCTTTTTCAGCATGATCGGAGTCATCGTTTTTAGGGACAAAATAGAAATCTGCAATTTTTGGTGAAAATGGTTTTAAAATGTTTTTTTTAGGTCTGTCCAGAATGTCGATAGTTCGGCATGACCGGGGTCACTGTTTTTGTGTCACGAAATTGAGAAAAAAATATCTGCAATTTTTTGTGAAAATGGTTCTACATTTTTTTTTTAGGCCTGTCCAGAATGTCGCTTTTTCGGCATGATCGGAGTCATCGTTTTTAGGGACAAAATAGAAATCTGCAATTTTTTGTGAAAATGGTTTTAAAATGTTTTTTTAGTCATGTCCAGAATGTCGATAGTTCGGTATGACCGGGGTCACTGTTTTTGTGTCAAAAATGAAGAAAAAAATCAGCCATTTTTGGTGAAAATGGTATTAAACATTTTTTTAGGCCTGTCCAGAATGACGATAGTTCGGCATGACCGGGGTCACTGTTTTTGTGTCACGAAAATGAGAAAAAAAATCTGCAATTTTTTGTGAAAATGGTTCTAAAAATTTTTTTAGGCCTGTCCAGAATGTCGCTTTTTCGGCATGATCGGAGTCATCGTTTTTAGGGACAAAATAGAAATCTGCAATTTTTTGTGAAAATGGTTTTAAAATGTTTTTTTTAGGTCTGTCCAGAATGTCGATAGTTCGGCATGACCGGGGTCACTGTTTTTGTGTCACGAAATTGAGAAAAAAATATCTGCAATTTTTTGTGAAAATGGTTCTACATTTTTTTTTTAGGCCTGTCCAGAATGTCGCTTTTTCGGCATGATCGGAGTCATCGTTTTTAGGGACAAAATAGAAATCTGCAATTTTTTGTGAAAATGGTTTTAAAATGTTTTTTTAGTCATGTCCAGAATGTCGATAGTTCGGTATGACCGGGGTCACTGTTTTTGTGTCAAAAAATGAAGAAAAAAAATCAGCCATTTTTGGTGAAAATGGTATTAAACATTTTTTTTAGGCCTGTCCAGAAAGACGATAGTTCGGCATGACCGGGGTCACTGTTTTTGTGTCACGAAAATGAGAAAAAAATATCTGCAATTTTTTGTGAAAATGGTTCTAAAATTTTTTTTTAGGCCTGTCCAGAATGTCGATAGTTCGGCATGACCGGGGTCACTGTTTTTGTGTCAAAAAATGAAAAAAAGAATTCTGAGCTTTTTTTGAAAATGGTTCTAAAATGCTTTTTTTTTAGGCCTGTCCAAAATGTCGCTTTTTCGGCATGATCGGAGTCATCGTTTTTAGGGACAAAATAGAAATCTGCAATTTTTTGTGAAAATGGTTTTAAAATGTTTTTTTAGGCCTGTCCAGAATGTCGATAGTTCGGCATGACCGGGGTCACTGTTTTTGTGTCACGAAAATGAAAAAAAAATATCTGCAATTTTTTGTGAAAATGGTTCTAAAATTTTTTTTTAGGCCTGTCCAGAATGTCGATAGTTCGGCATGACCGGGGTCACTGTTTTTGTGTCAAAAAATGAAAAAAAGAATTCTGAGCTTTTTTTGAAAATGGTTCTAAAATGCTTTTTTTTTAGGCCTGTCCAAAATGTCGCTTTTTCGGCATGATCGGAGTCATCGTTTTTAGGGACAAAATAGAAATCTGCAATTATTGGTGAAAATGGTTTTAAAATGTTTTTTTTAGGTCTGTCCAGAATATCGATAGTTCGGCATGACCGGGGTCACTGTTTTTGTGTCACGAAATTGAGAAAAAAATATCTGCAATTTTTTGTGAAAATGGTTCTACATTTTTTTTTTAGGCCTGTCCAGAATGTCGCTTTTTCGGCATGATCGGAGTCATCGTTTTTAGGGACAAAATAGAAATCTGCAATTTTTTGTGAAAATGGTTTTAAAATGTTTTTTTAGTCATGTCCAGAATGTTGATAGTTCGGTATGACCGGGGTCACTGTTTTTGTGTCAAAAAATGAAGAAAAAAAATCAGCCATTTTTGGTGAAAATGGTATTAAAAAAATTTTTTAGGCCTGTCCAGAATGACGATAGTTCGGCATGACCGGGGTCACTGTTTTTGTGTCACGAAAATGAAAAAAAGAATTCTGAGCTTTTTTTTTGAAAATGGTTCTAAAATGCTTTTTTTTTAGGCCTGTCCAAAATGTCGCTAGTTCGGCATGATCGGAGTATTCGTTTTTGGTGACAAAAATAGAAATCTACAATTTTTAGTGAAAATGGTTTTAAAATGTTTTTTTTAGGCCTGTCCAGAATGTCGCTAGTTTGGCATGACCGGGGTCACTGTTTTTGTGTCACGAAAATGAAGAAAAAAAAATCAGCAATTTTTGGTGAAAATGTTTTTAAAAATTTTTTAGACCTGTCCAGAATGTCGCTTTTTCAGCATGATCGGAGTCATCGTTTTTAGGGACAAAATAGAAATCTGCAATTTTTGGTGAAAATGGTTTTAAAATGTTTTTTTTTAGGCCTGTCCAGAATGTCGCTAGTTTGGCATGACCGGGGTCACTGTTTTTGTGTCACGAAATTGAGAAAAAATATCTGCAATTTTTTGTGAAAATGGTTCTACATTTTTTTTTTAGGCCTGTCCAGAATGTCGCTTTTTCGGCATGATCGGAGTCATCGTTTTTAGGGACAAAATAGAAATCTGCAATTTTTTGTGAAAATGGTTTTAAAATGTTTTTTTAGTCATGTCCAGAATGTCGATAGTTCGGTATGACCGGGGTCACTGTTTTTGTGTCAAAAATGAAGAAAAAAATCAGCCATTTTTGGTGAAAATGGTATTAAACATTTTTTTAGGCCTGTCCAGAATGACGATAGTTCGGCATGACCGGGGTCACTGTTTTTGTGTCACGAAAATGAGAAAAAATATCTGCAACTTTTTTGTGAAAATGGTTCTAAAATGCTTTTTTAGGCCTGTCCAGAATGTCGATAGTTCGGCATGACCGGGGTCACTGTTTTTGTGTCACAAAATGAAAAAGAATATCTGCAGCTTTTTGTGAAAATGGTTCTACAATGTTTTTTTTAGGCCTGTCCAGAATGTCGCTTTTTCGGCATGATCGGAGTCATCGTTTTTAGGGACAAAATAGAAATCTGCAATTTTTTGTGAAAATGGTTTTAAAATGTTTTTTTAGGCCTGTCCAGAATGTCGATAGTTCGGCATGACCGGGGTCACTGTTTTTGTGTCACGAAAATGAAGAAAAATATCTGCAATTTTTGTGAAAATGGTTCTAAAATTTTTTTAGGCCTGTCCAGAATGTCGATAGTTCGGCATGACCGGGGTCACTGTTTTTGTGTCACGAAAATGAAAAAAAATTCTGAACTTTTTTTGAAAATGGTTCTAAAATGTTTTTTTAGGCCTGTCCAGAATGTCGCTTGTTTCGGCATGATCGGAGTCATCGTTTTTAGTGACAAAAATAGAAAATCTGCAATTTTTTGTGAAAATGGTTTTAAAATGTTTTTTTAGGCCTGTCCAGAATGTCGCTAGTTCGGCATGATCGGAGTCACTGTTTTTAGGGTCAAAAATAAGAAAAATCAGCAATTTTTGGTGAAAATGGTTTTAAAATATTTTTTAGGCCTGTCCAGAATGTCGATAGTTCGGCATGACCGGGGTCACTGTTTTTGTGTCACGAAAATGAAAAAAAATATCTGCAATTTTTTGTGAAAATGGTTCTAAAATTTTTTTTTAGGCCTGTCCAGAATGTCGATAGTTCGGCATGACCGGGGTCACTGTTTTTGTGTCAAAAAATGAAAAAAAGAATTCTGAGCTTTTTTTGAAAATGGTTCTAAAATGCTTTTTTTTTAGGCCTGTCCAAAATGTCGCTTTTTCGGCATGATCGGAGTCATCGTTTTTAGGGACAAAATAGAAATCTGCAATTTTTGGTGAAAATGGTTTTAAAATGTTTTTTTTAGGTCTGTCCAGAATATCGATAGTTCGGCATGACCGGGGTCACTGTTTTTGTGTCACGAAATTGAGAAAAAAATATCTGCAATTTTTTGTGAAAATGGTTCTACATTTTTTTTTTAGGCCTGTCCAGAATGTCGCTTTTTCGGCATGATCGGAGTCATCGTTTTTAGGGACAAAATAGAAATCTGCAATTTTTTGTGAAAATGGTTTTAAAATGTTTTTTTAGTCATGTCCAGAATGTTGATAGTTCGGTATGACCGGGGTCACTGTTTTTGTGTCAAAAAATGAAGAAAAAAAATCAGCCATTTTTGGTGAAAATGGTATTAAAAAAATTTTTTAGGCCTGTCCAGAATGACGATAGTTCGGCATGACCGGGGTCACTGTTTTTGTGTCACGAAAATGAAAAAAAGAATTCTGAGCTTTTTTTTTGAAAATGGTTCTAAAATGCTTTTTTTTTAGGCCTGTCCAAAATGTCGCTAGTTCGGCATGATCGGAGTATTCGTTTTTGGTGACAAAAATAGAAATCTACAATTTTTAGTGAAAATGGTTTTAAAATGTTTTTTTTAGGCCTGTCCAGAATGTCGCTAGTTTGGCATGACCGGGGTCACTGTTTTTGTGTCACGAAAATGAAGAAAAAAAAATCAGCAATTTTTGGTGAAAATGTTTTTAAAAATTTTTTTTAGACCTGTCCAGAATGTCGCTTTTTCAGCATGATCGGAGTCATCGTTTTTAGGGACAAAATAGAAATCTGCAATTTTTGGTGAAAATGGTTTTAAAATGTTTTTTTTTAGGCCTGTCCAGAATGTCGCTAGTTTGGCATGACCGGGGTCACTGTTTTTGTGTCACGAAATTGAGAAAAAAATATCTGCAATTTTTTGTGAAAATGGTTCTACATTTTTTTTTTAGGCCTGTCCAGAATGTCGCTTTTTCGGCATGATCGGAGTCATCGTTTTTAGGGACAAAATAGAAATCTGCAATTTTTTGTGAAAATGGTTTTAAAATGTTTTTTTAGTCATGTCCAGAATGTCGATAGTTCGGTATGACCGGGGTCACTGTTTTTGTGTCAAAAAATGAAGAAAAAAAATCAGCCATTTTTGGTGAAAATGGTATTAAACATTTTTTTTAGGCCTGTCCAGAATGACGATAGTTCGGCATGACCGGGGTCACTGTTTTTGTGTCACGAAAATGAGAAAAAAATATCTGAGCTTTTTTTTTGAAAATGGTTCTAAAATGCTTTTTTTTTAGGCCTGTCCAGAATGTCGATAGTTCGGCATGACCGGGGTCACTGTTTTTGTGTCAAAAATGAAAAAAGAATTCTGAGCTTTTTTTGAAAATGGTTCTAAAATGCTTTTTTTTAGGCCTGTCCAAAATGTCGCTTTTTCGGCATGATCGGAGTCATCGTTTTTAGGGACAAAATAGAAATCTGCAATTTTTTGTGAAAATGGTTTTAAAATGTTTTTTTAGGCCTGTCCAGAATGTCGATAGTTCGGCATGACCGGGGTCACTGTTTTTGTGTCACGAAAATGAAAAAAAAATATCTGCAATTTTTTGTGAAAATGGTTCTAAAAATTTTTTTTAGGCCTGTCCAGAATGTCGATAGTTCGGCATGACCGGGGTCACTGTTTTTGTGTCAAAAAATGAAAAAAAAAATATCTGAGCTTTTTGTTGAAAATGGTTCTAAAATGCTTTTTTTTAGGCCTGTCCAGAATGTCGCTTTTTCGGCATGATCGGAGTCATCGTTTTTAGGGACAAAATAGAAATCTGCAATTTTTTGTGAAAATGGTTTTAAAATGTTTTTTTTAGGTCTGTCCAGAATATCGATAGTTCGGCATGACCGGGGTCACTGTTTTTGTGTCAAAAAATGAAGAAAAAAAATCAGCCATTTTTGGTGAAAATGGTATTAAAAATTTTTTAGGCCTGTCCAGAATGACGATAGTTCGGCATGACCGGGGTCACTGTTTTTGTGTCACGAAAATGAAAAAAAGAATTCTGAGCTTTTTTTTGAAAATGGTTCTAAAATGCTTTTTTTTTAGGCCTGTCCAGAATGTCGATAGTTCGGCATGACCGGGGTCACTGTTTTTGTGTCAAAAAATGAAAAAAAGAATTCTGAGCTTTTTTTGAAAATGGTTCTAAAATGCTTTTTTTTTAGGCCTGTCCAAAATGTCGCTTTTTCGGCATGATCGGAGTCATCGTTTTTAGGGACAAAATAGAAATCTGCAATTTTTGGTGAAAATGGTTTTAAAATGTTTTTTTTAGGTCTGTCCAGAATATCGATAGTTCGGCATGACCGGGGTCACTGTTTTTGTGTCACGAAATTGAGAAAAAAATATCTGCAATTTTTTGTGAAAATGGTTCTACATTTTTTTTTTAGGCCTGTCCAGAATGTCGCTTTTTCGGCATGATCGGAGTCATCGTTTTTAGGGACAAAATAGAAATCTGCAATTTTTTGTGAAAATGGTTTTAAAATGTTTTTTTAGTCATGTCCAGAATGTTGATAGTTCGGTATGACCGGGGTCACTGTTTTTGTGTCAAAAAATGAAGAAAAAAAATCAGCCATTTTTGGTGAAAATGGTATTAAAAATTTTTTTTAGGCCTGTCCAGAATGACGATAGTTCGGCATGACCGGGGTCACTGTTTTTGTGTCACGAAAATGAAAAAAAGAATTCTGAGCTTTTTTTTTGAAAATGGTTCTAAAATGCTTTTTTTTTAGGCCTGTCCAAAATGTCGCTAGTTCGGCATGATCGGAGTATTCGTTTTTGGTGACAAAAATAGAAATCTACAATTTTTAGTGAAAATGGTTTTAAAATGTTTTTTTAGGCCTGTCCAGAATGTCGGTTAGTTTGGCATGACCGGGGTCACTGTTTTTGTGTCACGAAAATGAAGAAAAAAAAATCAGCAATTTTTGGTGAAAATGTTTTTAAAAATTTTTTTAGACCTGTCCAGAATGTCGCTTTTTCAGCATGATCGGAGTCATCGTTTTTAGGGACAAAATAGAAATCTGCAATTTTTGGTGAAAATGGTTTTAAAATGTTTTTTTTTAGGCCTGTCCAGAATGTCGCTAGTTTGGCATGACCGGGGTCACTGTTTTTGTGTCACGAAATTGAGAAAAAAATATCTGCAATTTTTTGTGAAAATGGTTCTACATTTTTTTTTAGGCCTGTCCAGAATGTCGCTTTTTCGGCATGATCGGAGTCATCGTTTTTAGGGACAAAATAGAAATCTGCAATTTTTTGTGAAAATGGTTTTAAAATGTTTTTTTAGGCCTGTCCAGAATGTCGATAGTTCGGTATGACCGGGGTCACTGTTTTTGTGTCAAAAATGAAGAAAAAAATCAGCCATTTTTGGTGAAAATGGTATTAAACATTTTTTTAGGCCTGTCCAGAATGTCGATAGTTCGGCATGACCGGGGTCACTGTTTTTGTGTCACGAAAATGAGAAAAAAATATCTGCAATTTTTTGTGAAAATGGTTCTAAAAAATTTTTTTAGGCCTGTCCAGAATGTCGCTTTTTCGGCATGATCGGAGTCATCGTTTTTAGGGACAAAATAGAAATCTGCAATTTTTGGTGAAAATGGTTTTAAAATGTTTTTTTTAGGTCTGTCCAGAATATCGATAGTTCGGCATGACCGGGGTCACTGTTTTTGTGTCACGAAATTGAGAAAAAAATATCTGCAATTTTTTGTGAAAATGGTTCTACATTTTTTTTTTAGGCCTGTCCAGAATGTCGCTTTTTCGGCATGATCGGAGTCATCGTTTTTAGGGACAAAATAGAAATCTGCAATTTTTTGTGAAAATGGTTTTAAAATGTTTTTTTAGTCATGTCCAGAATGTTGATAGTTCGGTATGACCGGGGTCACTGTTTTTGTGTCAAAAAATGAAGAAAAAAAATCAGCCATTTTTGGTGAAAATGGTATTAAAAAAATTTTTTAGGCCTGTCCAGAATGACGATAGTTCGGCATGACCGGGGTCACTGTTTTTGTGTCACGAAAATGAAAAAAATAATTCTGAGCTTTTTTTTTAAAATGGTTCTAAAATGCTTTTTTTTTAGGCCTGTCCAGAATGTCGATAGTTCGGCATGACCGGGGTCACTGTTTTTGTGTCAAAAAATGAAAAAAAGAATTCTGAGCTTTTTTTGAAAATGGTTCTAAAATGCTTTTTTTTTAGGCCTGTCCAAAATGTCGCTTTTTCGGCATGATCGGAGTCATCGTTTTTAGGGACAAAATAGAAATCTGCAATTTTTGGTGAAAATGGTTTTAAAATGTTTTTTTTTAGGTCTGTCCAGAATATCGATAGTTCGGCATGACCGGGGTCACTGTTTTTGTGTCACGAAATTGAGAAAAAAATATCTGCAATTTTTTGTGAAAATGGTTCTACATTTTTTTTTTAGGCCTGTCCAGAATGTCGCTTTTTCGGCATGATCGGAGTCATCGTTTTTAGGGACAAAATAGAAATCTGCAATTTTTTGTGAAAATGGTTTTAAAATGTTTTTTTAGTCATGTCCAGAATGTTGATAGTTCGGTATGACCGGGGTCACTGTTTTTGTGTCAAAAATGAAGAAAAAAATCAGCCATTTTTGGTGAAAATGGTATTAAAAATTTTTTAGGCCTGTCCAGAATGACGATAGTTCGGCATGACCGGGGTCACTGTTTTTGTGTCACGAAAATGAGAAAAAATATCTGCAATTTTTTGTGAAAATGGTTCTAAAAATTTTTTTAGGCCTGTCCAGAATGTCGCTTTTTCGGCATGATCGGAGTCATCGTTTTTAGGGACAAAATAGAAATCTGCAATTTTTGGTGAAAATGGTTTTAAAATGTTTTTTTTAGGTCTGTCCAGAATATCGATAGTTCGGCATGACCGGGGTCACTGTTTTTGTGTCACGAAATTGAGAAAAAAATATCTGCAATTTTTTGTGAAAATGGTTCTACATTTTTTTTTTAGGCCTGTCCAGAATGTCGCTTTTTCGGCATGATCGGAGTCATCGTTTTTAGGGACAAAATAGAAATCTGCAATTTTTTGTGAAAATGGTTTTAAAATGTTTTTTTAGTCATGTCCAGAATGTTGATAGTTCGGTATGACCGGGGTCACTGTTTTTGTGTCAAAAATGAAGAAAAAAAATCAGCCATTTTTGGTGAAAATGGTATTAAAAAATTTTTTTAGGCCTGTCCAGAATGACGATAGTTCGGCATGACCGGGGTCACTGTTTTTGTGTCACGAAAATGAAAAAAATAATTCTGAGCTTTTTTTGTTAAAATGGTTCTAAAATGCTTTTTTTTTAGGCCTGTCCAGAATGTCGATAGTTCGGCATGACCGGGGTCACTGTTTTTGTGTCAAAAAATGAAAAAAAGAATTCTGAGCTTTTTTTGAAAATGGTTCTAAAATGCTTTTTTTTTAGGCCTGTCCAAAATGTCGCTTTTTCGGCATGATCGGAGTCATCGTTTTTAGGGACAAAATAGAAATCTGCAATTTTTGGTGAAAATGGTTTTAAAATGTTTTTTTTAGGTCTGTCCAGAATATCGATAGTTCGGCATGACCGGGGTCACTGTTTTTGTGTCACGAAATTGAGAAAAAAATATCTGCAATTTTTTGTGAAAATGGTTCTACATTTTTTTTTTAGGCCTGTCCAGAATGTCGCTTTTTCGGCATGATCGGAGTCATCGTTTTTAGGGACAAAATAGAAATCTGCAATTTTTTGTGAAAATGGTTTTAAAATGTTTTTTTAGTCCTGTCCAGAATGTCGATAGTTCGGTATGACCGGGGTCACTGTTTTTGTGTCAAAAATGAAGAAAAAAATCAGCCATTTTTGGTGAAAATGGTATTAAAAATTTTTTAGGCCTGTCCAGAATGACGATAGTTCGGCATGACCGGGGTCACTGTTTTTGTGTCACGAAAATGAAAAAATAATTCTGAGCTTTTTTTTAAAAATGGTTCTAAAATGCTTTTTTTAGGCCTGTCCAGAATGTCGATAGTTCGGCATGACCGGGGTCACTGTTTTTGTGTCACGAAAATGAGAAAAAGAATTCTGAGCTTTTTGTGAAAATGGTTCTAAAATGCTTTTTTTTAGGCCTGTCCAAAATGTCGCTTTTTCGGCATGATCGGAGTCATCGTTTTTAGGGACAAAATAGAAATCTGCAATTTTTGGTGAAAATGGTTTTAAAATGTTTTTTTAGTCATGTCCAGAATGTTGATAGTTCGGTATGACCGGGGTCACTGTTTTTGTGTCAAAAAATGAAGAAAAAAAATCAGCCATTTTTGGTGAAAATGGTATTAAAAAAATTTTTTAGGCCTGTCCAGAATGACGATAGTTCGGCATGACCGGGGTCACTGTTTTTGTGTCACGAAAATGAAAAAAAGAATTCTGAGCTTTTTTTTTGAAAATGGTTCTAAAATGCTTTTTTTTAGGCCTGTCCAAAATGTCGCTAGTTCGGCATGATCGGAGTATTCGTTTTTGGTGACAAAAATAGAAATCTACAATTTTTAGTGAAAATGGTTTTAAAATGTTTTTTTTAGGCCTGTCCAGAATGTCGCTAGTTTGGCATGACCGGGGTCACTGTTTTTGTGTCACGAAAATGAAGAAAAAAAAATCAGCAATTTTTGGTGAAAATGTTTTTAAAAAATTTTTTAGACCTGTCCAGAATGTCGCTTTTTCAGCATGATCGGAGTCATCGTTTTTAGGGACAAAATAGAAATCTGCAATTTTTGGTGAAAATGGTTTTAAAATGTTTTTTTTTAGGCCTGTCCAGAATGTCGCTAGTTTGGCATGACCGGGGTCACTGTTTTTGTGTCACGAAATTGAGAAAAAAATATCTGCAATTTTTTGTGAAAATGGTTCTACATTTTTTTTTTAGGCCTGTCCAGAATGTCGCTTTTTCGGCATGATCGGAGTCATCGTTTTTAGGGACAAAATAGAAATCTGCAATTTTTTGTGAAAATGGTTTTAAAATGTTTTATTAGTCATGTCCAGAATGTCGATAGTTCGGTATGACCGGGGTCACTGTTTTTGTGTCAAAAAATGAAGAAAAAAAATCAGCCATTTTTGGTGAAAATGGTATTAAACATTTTTTTTAGGCCTGTCCAGAATGACGATAGTTCGGCATGACCGGGGTCACTGTTTTTGTGTCACGAAAATGAGAAAAAAATATCTGCAATTTTTTGTGAAAATGGTTCTAAAAATTTTTTTTAGGCCTGTCCAGAATGTCGCTTTTTCGGCATGATCGGAGTCATCGTTTTTAGGGACAAAATAGAAATCTGCAATTTTTGGTGAAAATGGTTTTAAAATGTTTTTTTTAGGTCTGTCCAGAATATCGATAGTTCGGCATGACCGGGGTCACTGTTTTTGTGTCACGAAATTGAGAAAAAAATATCTGCAATTTTTTGTGAAAATGGTTCTACATTTTTTTTTTAGGCCTGTCCAGAATGTCGCTTTTTCGGCATGATCGGAGTCATCGTTTTTAGGGACAAAATAGAAATCTGCAATTTTTTGTGAAAATGGTTTTAAAATGTTTTTTTAGTCATGTCCAGAATGTTGATAGTTCGGTATGACCGGGGTCACTGTTTTTGTGTCAAAAAATGAAGAAAAAAAATCAGCCATTTTTGGTGAAAATGGTATTAAAAATTTTTTTAGGCCTGTCCAGAATGACGATAGTTCGGCATGACCGGGGTCACTGTTTTTGTGTCACGAAAATGAAAAAAAGAATTCTGAGCTTTTTTTTTGAAAATGGTTCTAAAATGCTTTTTTTTTAGGCCTGTCCAGAATGTCGATAGTTCGGCATGACCGGGGTCACTGTTTTTGTGTCAAAAAATGAAAAAAAGAATTCTGAGCTTTTTTTGAAAATGGTTCTAAAATGCTTTTTTTTTAGGCCTGTCCAAAATGTCGCTTTTTCGGCATGATCGGAGTCATCGTTTTTAGGGACAAAATAGAAATCTGCAATTTTTTGTGAAAATGGTTTTAAAATGTTTTTTTAGTCATGTCCAGAATGTCGATAGTTCGGTATGACCGGAGTCACTGTTTTTGTGTCAAAAATGAAGAAAAAAATCAGCCATTTTTGGTGAAAATGGTATTAAAATTTTTTTAGGCCTGTCCAGAATGTCGATAGTTCGGCATGACCGGGGTCACTGTTTTTGTGTCACGAAAATGAAAAAGAATTCTGAGCAATTTTTTGTGAAAATGGTTCTAAAATGCTTTTTTTAGGCCTGTCCAGAATGTCGATAGTTCGGCATGACCGGGGTCACTGTTTTTGTGTCACGAAAAATGAAAAAAAGAATTCTGAGCTTTTTGGTGAAAATGGTTCTAAAATGCTTTTTTTTAGGCCTGTCCAGAATGTCGCTTTTCGGCATGATCGGAGTCATCGTTTTTAGGGACAAAATAGAAATCTGCAATTTTTGGTGAAAATGGTTTTAAAATGTTTTTTTAGGTCTGTCCAGAATATCGATAGTTCGGCATGACCGGGGTCACTGTTTTTGTGTCACGAAATTGAGAAAAAAATATCTGCAATTTTTTGTGAAAATGGTTCTACATTTTTTTTTTAGGCCTGTCCAGAATGTCGCTTTTTCGGCATGATCGGAGTCATCGTTTTTAGGGACAAAATAGAAATCTGCAATTTTTTGTGAAAATGGTTTTAAAATGTTTTTTTAGTCATGTCCAGAATGTCGATAGTTCGGTATGACCGGGGTCACTGTTTTTGTGTCAAAAAATGAAGAAAAAAAATCAGCCATTTTTGGTGAAAATGGTATTAAACATTTTTTTTAGGCCTGTCCAGAAAGACGATAGTTCGGCATGACCGGGGTCACTGTTTTTGTGTCACGAAAATGAGAAAAAAAAATCAGCCATTTTTGGTGAAAATGGTTCTAAAAATTTTTTTAGGCCTGTCCAGAATGTCGATAGTTCGGCATGACCGGGGTCACTGTTTTTGTGTCAAAAAATGAAAAAAAGAATTCTGAGCTTTTTTTGAAAATGGTTCTAAAATGCTTTTTTTTTAGGCCTGTCCAGAATGTCGCTTTTTCGGCATGATCGGAGTCATCGTTTTTAGGGACAAAATAGAAATCTGCAATTTTTTGTGAAAATGGTTTTAAAATGTTTTTTTTAGGTCTGTCCAGAATATCGATAGTTCGGCATGACCGGGGTCACTGTTTTTGTGTCAAAAAATGAAGAAAAAAAATCAGCCATTTTTGGTGAAAATGGTATTAAAAATTTTTTTTAGGCCTGTCCAGAATGACGATAGTTCGGCATGACCGGGGTCACTGTTTTTGTGTCACGAAAATGAAAAAAGAATTCTGAGCTTTTTTGTGAAAATGGTTCTAAAATGCTTTTTTTTAGGCCTGTCCAGAATGTCGATAGTTCGGCATGACCGGGGTCACTGTTTTTGTGTCAAAAAATGAAAAAAGAATTCTGAGCTTTTTTTGAAAATGGTTCTAAAATGCTTTTTTTAGGCCTGTCCAAAATGTCGCTTTTTCGGCATGATCGGAGTCATCGTTTTTAGGGACAAAATAGAAATCTGCAATTTTTGGTGAAAATGGTTTTAAAATGTTTTTTTAGGTCTGTCCAGAATATCGATAGTTCGGCATGACCGGGGTCACTGTTTTTGTGTCACGAAATTGAGAAAAAATATCTGCAATTTTTTGTGAAAATGGTTCTACAATTTTTTTTAGGCCTGTCCAGAATGTCGCTTTTTCGGCATGATCGGAGTCATCGTTTTTAGGGACAAAATAGAAATCTGCAATTTTTGGTGAAAATGGTTTTAAAATGTTTTTTTTAGGCCTGTCCAGAATGTCGCTAGTTTGGCATGACCGGGGTCACTGTTTTTGTGTCACGAAATTGAGAAAAAATATCTGCAATTTTTTGTGAAAATGGTTCTACATTTTTTTAGGCCTGTCCAGAATGTCGCTTTTTCGGCATGATCGGAGTCATCGTTTTTAGGGACAAAATAGAAATCTGCAATTTTTTGTGAAAATGGTTTTAAAATGTTTTTTTAGTCATGTCCAGAATGTCGATAGTTCGGTATGACCGGGGTCACTGTTTTTGTGTCAAAAATGAAGAAAAAAATCAGCCATTTTTGGTGAAAATGGTATTAAACATTTTTTTAGGCCTGTCCAGAATGACGATAGTTCGGCATGACCGGGGTCACTGTTTTTGTGTCACGAAAATGAGAAAAAATATCTGCAATTTTTTGTGAAAATGGTTCTAAAAAATTTTTTTAGGCCTGTCCAGAATGTCGCTTTTTCGGCATGATCGGAGTCATCGTTTTTAGGGACAAAATAGAAATCTGCAATTTTTGGTGAAAATGGTTTTAAAATGTTTTTTTAGGTCTGTCCAGAATATCGATAGTTCGGCATGACCGGGGTCACTGTTTTTGTGTCACGAAATTGAGAAAAAAATATCTGCAATTTTTTGTGAAAATGGTTCTACATTTTTTTTTTAGGCCTGTCCAGAATGTCGCTTTTTCGGCATGATCGGAGTCATCGTTTTTAGGGACAAAATAGAAATCTGCAATTTTTTGTGAAAATGGTTTTAAAATGTTTTTTTAGTCCTGTCCAGAATGTTGATAGTTCGGTATGACCGGGGTCACTGTTTTTGTGTCAAAAATGAAGAAAAAAATCAGCCATTTTTGGTGAAAATGGTTTTAAAAATTTTTTTAGGCCTGTCCAGAATGACGATAGTTCGGCATGACCGGGGTCACTGTTTTTGTGTCACGAAAATGAAAAAAGAATTCTGAGCTTTTTTTTGAAAATGGTTCTAAAATGCTTTTTTTTAGGCCTGTCCAGAATGTCGATAGTTCGGCATGACCGGGGTCACTGTTTTTGTGTCACGAAAATGAAAAAGAATTCTGCAGCTTTTTGTGAAAATGGTTCTAAAATGTTTTTTTAGGCCTGTCCAGAATGTCGATAGTTCGGCATGACCGGGGTCACTGTTTTTGTGTCACAAAATGAAAAAAAATTCTGCAGCTTTTTGTGAAAATGGTTCTAAAATGCTTTTTTTTAGGCCTGTCCAGAATGTCGCTTTTTCGGCATGATCGGAGTCATCGTTTTTAGGGACAAAATAGAAATCTGCAATTTTTGGTGAAAATGGTTTTAAAATGTTTTTTTAGGTCTGTCCAGAATATCGATAGTTCGGCATGACCGGGGTCACTGTTTTTGTGTCACGAAATTGAGAAAAAAATATCTGCAATTTTTTGTGAAAATGGTTCTACATTTTTTTTAGGCCTGTCCAGAATGTCGCTTTTTCGGCATGATCGGAGTCATCGTTTTTAGGGACAAAATAGAAATCTGCAATTTTTTGTGAAAATGGTTTTAAAATGTTTTTTTAGTCCTGTCCAGAATGTCGATAGTTCGGTATGACCGGGGTCACTGTTTTTGTGTCAAAAATGAAGAAAAAATCAGCCATTTTTGGTGAAAATGGTTTTAAACATTTTTTTAGGCCTGTCCAGAATGACGATAGTTCGGCATGACCGGGGTCACTGTTTTTGTGTCACGAAAATGAGAAAAAAATCTAGCCATTTTTGGTGAAAATGGTTCTAAAATTTTTTTTAGGCCTGTCCAGAATGTCGATAGTTCGGCATGACCGGGGTCACTGTTTTTGTGTCACAAAATGAAAAAAGAATTCTGAGCTTTTTTGTGAAAATGGTTCTAAAATGCTTTTTTTAGGCCTGTCCAGAATGTCGATAGTTCGGCATGACCGGGTCACTGTTTTTGTGTCACAAAATGAAAAAAAGAATTCTGAGCTTTTTGTGAAAATGGTTCTAAAATGCTTTTTTTTAGGCCTGTCCAGAATGTCGCTTTTTCGGCATGATCGGAGTCATCGTTTTT
This sequence comes from Salmo salar, assembly GCF_905237065.1. NCBI lineage: Eukaryota > Metazoa > Chordata > Actinopteri > Salmoniformes > Salmonidae > Salmo > Salmo salar. The sequence goes on along the minus strand of NW_025549168.1, from coordinate 81,195 downwards.
AGGGACAAAATAGAAATCTGCAATTTTTGGTGAAAATGGTTTTAAAATGTTTTTTTAGGTCTGTCCAGAATGTCGATAGTTCGGCATGACCGGGGTCACTGTTTTTGTGTCACGAAATTGAGAAAAAAATATCTGCAATTTTTTGTGAAAATGGTTCTACATTTTTTTTAGGCCTGTCCAGAATGTCGCTTTTTCGGCATGATCGGAGTCATCGTTTTTAGGGACAAAATAGAAATCTGCAATTTTTTGTGAAAATGGTTTTAAAATGTTTTTTTAGTCATGTCCAGAATGTCGATAGTTCGGTATGACCGGGGTCACTGTTTTTGTGTCACAAAATGAAGAAAAAATCAGCCATTTTTGGTGAAAATGGTTTTAAACATTTTTTTAGGCCTGTCCAGAATGTCGATAGTTCGGCATGACCGGGGTCACTGTTTTTGTGTCACGAAAATGAGAAAAAATCAGCCATTTTTGGTGAAAATGGTTCTAAAATTTTTTTAGGCCTGTCCAGAATGTCGATAGTTCGGCATGACCGGGGTCACTGTTTTTGTGTCAAAAATGAAAAAAAGAATTCTGAGCTTTTTTGAAAATGGTTCTAAAATGCTTTTTTTTAGGCCTGTCCAAAATGTCGCTTTTTCGGCATGATCGGAGTCATCGTTTTTAGGGACAAAATAGAAATCTGCAATTTTTGGTGAAAATGGTTTTAAAATGTTTTTTTTTAGGTCTGTCCAGAATGTCGATAGTTCGGCATGACCGGGGTCACTGTTTTTGTGTCACGAAATTGAGAAAAAAATATCTGCAATGTTTTGTGAAAATGGTTCTACATTTTTTTTTTAGGCCTGTCCAGAATGTCGCTTTTTCGGCATGATCGGAGTCATCGTTTTTAGGGACAAAATAGAAATCTGCAATTTTTTGTGAAAATGGTTTTAAAATGTTTTTTTAGTCCTGTCCAGAATGTCGATAGTTCGGTATGACCGGGGTCACTGTTTTTGTGTCAAAAATGAAGAAAAAATCAGCCATTTTTGGTGAAAATGGTTTTAAAAATTTTTTAGGCCTGTCCAGAATGACGATAGTTCGGCATGACCGGGGTCACTGTTTTTGTGTCACGAAAATGAGAAAAAATATCTGCAATTTTTTGTGAAAATGGTTCTAAAAAATTTTTTTAGGCCTGTCCAGAATGTCGCTAGTTTTCGGCATGATCGGAGTCATCGTTTTTAGGGACAAAATAGAAATCTGCAATTTTTTGTGAAAATGGTTTTAAAATGTTTTTTTAGGCCTGTCCAGAATGTCGATAGTTCGGCATGACCGGGGTCACTGTTTTTGTGTCACGAAAATGAAAAAAATATCTGCAATTTTTTGTGAAAATGGTTCTAAAATTTTTTTAGGCCTGTCCAGAATGTCGATAGTTCGGCATGACCGGGGTCACTGTTTTTGTGTCACAAAATGAAAAAAGAATTCTGAGCTTTTTGTTGAAAATGGTTCTAAAATGCTTTTTTTTAGGCCTGTCCAGAATGTCGCTTTTTCGGCATGATCGGAGTCATCGTTTTTAGGGACAAAATAGAAATCTGCAATTTTTTGTGAAAATGGTTTTAAAATGTTTTTTTAGGCCTGTCCAGAATGTCGATAGTTCGGCATGACCGGGGTCACTGTTTTTGTGTCACAAAATGAAAAAAGAATTCTGAGCTTTTTTTTGAAAATGGTTCTAAAATGCTTTTTTTTTAGGCCTGTCCAAAATGTCGCTAGTTCGGCATGATCGGAGTATTCGTTTTTGGTGACAAAAATAGAAATCTGCAATTTTTTGTGAAAATGGTTCTACATTTTTTTTTTAGGCCTGTCCAGAATGTCGCTTTTTCGGCATGATCGGAGTCATCGTTTTTAGGGACAAAATAGAAATCTGCAATTTTTTGTGAAAATGGTTTTAAAATGTTTTTTTAGGCCTGTCCAGAATGTCGATAGTTCGGCATGACCGGGGTCACTGTTTTTGTGTCACGAAAATGAAGAAAAAAATCAGCAATTTTTTGTGAAAATGGTTTTAAAAATTTTTTTTAGGCCTGTCCAGAATGTCGCTTTTTCAGCATGATCGGAGTCATCGTTTTTAGGGACAAAATAGAAATCTGCAATTTTTGGTGAAAATGGTTTTAAAATGTTTTTTTAGGCCTGTCCAGAATGTCGATAGTTCGGCATGACCGGGGTCACTGTTTTTGTGTCACGAAATTGAGAAAAAATATCTGCAATTTTTTGTGAAAATGGTTCTACATTTTTTTTTAGGCCTGTCCAGAATGTCGCTTTTTCGGCATGATCGGAGTCATCGTTTTTAGGGACAAAATAGAAATCTGCAATTTTTTGTGAAAATGGTTTTAAAATGTTTTTTTAGTCCTGTCCAGAATGTCGATAGTTCGGCATGACCGGGGTCACTGTTTTTGTGTCAAAAATGAAGAAAAAAATCAGCCATTTTTGGTGAAAATGGTTTTAAACATTTTTTTAGGCCTGTCCAGAATGACGATAGTTCGGCATGACCGGGGTCACTGTTTTTGTGTCACGAAAATGAGAAAAAATATCTGCAATTTTTTGTGAAAATGGTTCTAAAAATTTTTTTAGGCCTGTCCAGAATGTCGCTTGTTTCGGCATGATCGGAGTCATCGTTTTTAGGGACAAAATAGAAAATCTGCAATTTTTTGTGAAAATGGTTTTAAAATGTTTTTTTAGGCCTGTCCAGAATGTCGATAGTTCGGCATGACCGGGGTCACTGTTTTTGTGTCACGAAAATAGAAAAAAATATCTGCAATTTTTGTGAAAATGGTTTTAAAAATTTTTTTAGGCCTGTCCAGAATGTCGATAGTTCGGCATGACCGGGGTCACTGTTTTTGTGTCAAAAATGAAAAAAGAATTCTGAGCTTTTTGTGAAAATGGTTCTAAAATGCTTTTTTTTAGGCCTGTCCAAAATGTCGCTTTTTCGGCATGATCGGAGTCATCGTTTTTAGGGACAAAATAGAAATCTGCAATTTTTTGTGAAAATGGTTTTAAAATGTTTTTTTAGGCCTGTCCAGAATGTCGATAGTTCGGCATGACCGGGGTCACTGTTTTTGTGTCACAAAATGAAAAAAAGAATTCTGAGCTTTTTTTTGAAAATGGTTCTAAAATGCTTTTTTTTAGGCCTGTCCAAAATGTCGCTTAGTTCGGCATGATCGGAGTCATTCGTTTTTGGTGACAAAATAGAAATCTGCAATTTTTAGTGAAAATGGTTTTAAAATGTTTTTTTAGGCCTGTCCAGAATGTCGCATAGTTCGGCATGACCGGGGTCACTGTTTTTGTGTCACGAAAATGAAGAAAAAAATCTGAGCAATTTTTGGTGAAAATGGTTCTAAAACATTTTTTTTAGGCCTGTCCAAAATGTCGCTTTTTCGGCATGATCGGAGTCATCGTTTTTAGGGACAAAATAGAAATCTGCAATTTTTGGTGAAAATGGTTTTAAAATGTTTTTTTAGGTCTGTCCAGAATGTCGATAGTTCGGCATGACCGGGGTCACTGTTTTTGTGTCACGAAATTGAGAAAAAATATCTGCAATTTTTTGTGAAAATGGTTCTACATATTTTTTAGGCCTGTCCAGAATGTCGCTTGTTTCGGCATGATCGGAGTCATCGTTTTTAGGGACAAAATAGAAATCTGCAATTTTTTGTGAAAATGGTTTTAAAATGTTTTTTTAGGCCTGTCCAGAATGTCGATAGTTCGGCATGACCGGGGTCACTGTTTTTGTGTCACGAAAATGAAGAAAAAAATCAGCAATTTTTGGTGAAAATGGTTCTAAAAATTTTTTTTAGGCCTGTCCAGAATGTCGCTTTTTCGGCATGATCGGAGTCATCGTTTTTAGGGACAAAATAGAAATCTGCAATTTTTGGTGAAAATGGTTTTAAAATGTTTTTTTAGGTCTGTCCAGAATGTCGATAGTTCGGCATGACCGGGGTCACTGTTTTTGTGTCACGAAATTGAGAAAAAATATCTGCAATTTTTTGTGAAAATGGTTCTAAAATTTTTTTTAGGCCTGTCCAGAATGTCGCTTTTTCGGCATGATCGGAGTCATCGCTTTTAGGGACAAAATAGAAATCTGCAATTTTTGTGAAAATGGTTTTAAAATGTTTTTTTAGGCCTGTCCAGAATGTCGATAGTTCGGCATGACCGGGGTCACTGTTTTTGTGTCACGAAAATGAAGAAAAATATCTGCAATTTTTTGTGAAAATGGTTTTAAAAATTTTTTTAGGCCTGTCCAGAATGTCGATAGTTCGGCATGACCGGGGTCACTGTTTTTGTGTCACGAAAATGAAAAAAGAATTCTGAGCATTTTTTTTGAAAATGGTTCTAAAATGCTTTTTTTTAGGCCTGTCCAGAATGTCGCTTGTTCGGCATGATCGGAGTCATCGTTTTTAGGGACAAAATAGAAATCTGCAATTTTTTGTGAAAATGGTTTTAAAATGTTTTTTTAGGCCTGTCCAGAATGTCGATAGTTCGGCATGACCGGGGTCACTGTTTTTGTGTCACGAAAATGAAAAAAGAATTCTGAGCAATTTTTGGTGAAAATGGTTCTAAAATGCTTTTTTTAGGCCTGTCCAAAATGTCGCTTTTTCGGCATGATCGGAGTCATCGTTTTTAGGGACAAAATAGAAATCTGCAATTTTTGGTGAAAATGGTTTTAAAATGTTTTTTTTAGGTCTGTCCAGAATGTCGATAGTTCGGCATGACCGGGGTCACTGTTTTTGTGTCACGAAATTGAGAAAAAATATCTGCAATTTTTTGTGAAAATGGTTCTACATTTTTTTTTTAGGCCTGTCCAGAATGTCGCTTTTTCGGCATGATCGGAGTCATCGTTTTTAGGGACAAAATAGAAATCTGCAATTTTTTGTGAAAATGGTTTTAAAATGTTTTTTTAGTCATGTCCAGAATGTCGATAGTTCGGTATGACCGGGGTCACTGTTTTTGTGTCACAAAATGAAGAAAAAAATCAGCCATTTTTGGTGAAAATGGTTTTAAAAATTTTTTAGGCCTGTCCAGAATGACGATAGTTCGGCATGACCGGGGTCACTGTTTTTGTGTCACGAAAATGAGAAAAAATATCTGCAATTTTTTGTGAAAATGGTTCTAAAATCTTTTTTAGGCCTGTCCAGAATGTCGCTTGTTTCGGCATGATCGGAGTCATCGTTTTTAGGGACAAAATAGAAATCTGCAATTTTTGGTGAAAATGGTTTTAAAATGTTTTTTTTAGGTCTGTCCAGAATGTCGATAGTTCGGCATGACCGGGGTCACTGTTTTTGTGTCACGAAATTGAGAAAAAAATATCTGCAATTTTTTGTGAAAATGGTTCTACATTTTTTTTTTAGGCCTGTCCAGAATGTCGCTTTTTCGGCATGATCGGAGTCATCGTTTTTAGGGACAAAATAGAAATCTGCAATTTTTTGTGAAAATGGTTTTAAAATGTTTTTTTAGTCATGTCCAGAATGTCGATAGTTCGGTATGACCGGGGTCACTGTTTTTGTGTCAAAAATGAAGAAAAAAATCAGCCATTTTTGGTGAAAATGGTATTAAAAATTTTTTTAGGCCTGTCCAGAATGACGATAGTTCGGCATGACCGGGGTCACTGTTTTTGTGTCACGAAAATGAAAAAAATAATTCTGAGCTTTTTTTTTTAAAATGGTTCTAAAATGCTTTTTTTTAGGCCTGTCCAGAATGTCGATAGTTCGGCATGACCGGGGTCACTGTTTTTGTGTCAAAAATGAAAAAAGAATTCTGAGCTTTTTTGAAAATGGTTCTAAAATGCTTTTTTTTAGGCCTGTCCAAAATGTCGCTTTTTCGGCATGATCGGAGTCATCGTTTTTAGGGACAAAATAGAAATCTGCAATTTTTTGTGAAAATGGTTTTAAAATGTTTTTTTAGGCCTGTCCAGAATGTCGATAGTTCGGCATGACCGGGGTCACTGTTTTTGTGTCACGAAAATGAAAAAAAATATCTGCAATTTTTGGTGAAAATGGTTTCTAAAATTTTTTTAGGCCTGTCCAGAATGTCGATAGTTCGGCATGACCGGGGTCACTGTTTTTGTGTCACAAAATGAAAAAAGAATTCTGAGCTTTTTTTGAAAATGGTTCTAAAATGCTTTTTTTTAGGCCTGTCCAGAATGTCGCTAGTTCGGCATGATCGGAGTCACTCGTTTTTGGTGACAAAAATAGAAATCTACAATTTTTAGTGAAAATGGTTTTAAAATGTTTTTTTAGGCCTGTCCAGAATGTCGCTAGTTCGGCATGACCGGGGTCACTGTTTTTGTGTCACGAAAATGAAGAAAAAATATCAGCAATTTTTGGTGAAAATGGTTCTAAAAAATTTTTTAGACCTGTCCAGAATGTCGCTTTTTCAGCATGATCGGAGTCATCGTTTTTAGGGACAAAATAGAAATCTGCAATTTTTGGTGAAAATGGTTTTAAAATGTTTTTTTAGGCCTGTCCAGAATGTCGATAGTTCGGCATGACCGGGGTCACTGTTTTTGTGTCACGAAATTGAGAAAAAAATATCTGCAATTTTTTGTGAAAATGGTTCTACATTTTTTTTAGGCCTGTCCAGAATGTCGCTTTTCGGCATGATCGGAGTCATCGTTTTTAGGGACAAAATAGAAATCTGCAATTTTTTGTGAAAATGGTTTTAAAATGTTTTTTTAGTCCTGTCCAGAATGTCGATAGTTCGGTATGACCGGGGTCACTGTTTTTGTGTCAAAAAATGAAGAAAAAAAATCAGCCATTTTTGGTGAAAATGGTATTAAACATTTTTTTTAGGCCTGTCCAGAATGACGATAGTTCGGCATGACCGGGGTCACTGTTTTTGTGTCACGAAAATGAGAAAAAATATCTGCAATTTTTGTGAAAATGGTTCTAAAAATTTTTTTAGGCCTGTCCAGAATGTCGCTTTTCGGCATGATCGGAGTCATCGTTTTTAGGGACAAAATAGAAATCTGCAATTTTTGGTGAAAATGGTTTTAAAATGTTTTTTTTAGGCCTGTCCAGAATATCGATAGTTCGGCATGACCGGGGTCACTGTTTTTGTGTCACGAAATTGAGAAAAAAATATCTGCAATTTTTTGTGAAAATGGTTCTACATTTTTTTTTTAGGCCTGTCCAGAATGTCGCTTTTTCGGCATGATCGGAGTCATCGTTTTTAGGGACAAAATAGAAATCTGCAATTTTTTGTGAAAATGGTTTTAAAATGTTTTTTTAGTCCTGTCCAGAATGTCGATAGTTCGGTATGACCGGGGTCACTGTTTTTGTGTCAAAAAATGAAGAAAAAAAATCAGCCATTTTTGGTGAAAATGGTATTAAAAATTTTTTTAGGCCTGTCCAGAATGACGATAGTTCGGCATGACCGGGGTCACTGTTTTTGTGTCACGAAAATGAAAAAAGAATTCTGAGCTTTTTTGTGAAAATGGTTCTAAAATGCTTTTTTTTTAGGCCTGTCCAGAATGTCGATAGTTCGGCATGACCGGGGTCACTGTTTTTGTGTCAAAAAATGAAAAAAAGAATTCTGAGCTTTTTTTGAAAATGGTTCTAAAATGCTTTTTTTTTAGGCCTGTCCAAAATGTCGCTTTTTCGGCATGATCGGAGTCATCGTTTTTAGGGACAAAATAGAAATCTGCAATTTTTTGTGAAAATGGTTTTAAAATGTTTTTTTAGTCATGTCCAGAATGTTGATAGTTCGGTATGACCGGAGTCACTGTTTTTGTGTCAAAAAATGAAGAAAAAAAATCAGCCATTTTTGGTGAAAATGGTATTAAAAAATTTTTTTAGGCCTGTCCAGAATGACGATAGTTCGGCATGACCGGGGTCACTGTTTTTGTGTCACGAAAATGAAAAAAGAATTCTGAGCTTTTTTTTTGAAAATGGTTCTAAAATGCTTTTTTTTTAGGCCTGTCCAGAATGTCGATAGTTCGGCATGACCGGGGTCACTGTTTTTGTGTCAAAAAATGAAAAAAAGAATTCTGAGCTTTTTTTGAAAATGGTTCTAAAATGCTTTTTTTTTAGGCCTGTCCAGAATGTCGCTTTTTCGGCATGATCGGAGTCATCGTTTTTAGGGACAAAATAGAAATCTGCAATTTTTGGTGAAAATGGTTTTAAAATGTTTTTTTTAGGTCTGTCCAGAATATCGATAGTTCGGCATGACCGGGGTCACTGTTTTTGTGTCACGAAATTGAGAAAAAAATATCTGCAATTTTTTGTGAAAATGGTTCTACATTTTTTTTTTAGGCCTGTCCAGAATGTCGCTTTTTCGGCATGATCGGAGTCATCGTTTTTAGGGACAAAATAGAAATCTGCAATTTTTTGTGAAAATGGTTTTAAAATGTTTTTTTAGTCCTGTCCAGAATGTTGATAGTTCGGTATGACCGGGGTCACTGTTTTTGTGTCAAAAATGAAGAAAAAAATCAGCCATTTTTGGTGAAAATGGTATTAAACATTTTTTTTAGGCCTGTCCAGAAAGACGATAGTTCGGCATGACCGGGGTCACTGTTTTTGTGTCACGAAAATGAGAAAAAAAAATCAGCCATTTTTGGTGAAAATGGTTCTAAAAATTTTTTTTAGGCCTGTCCAGAATGTCGATAGTTCGGCATGACCGGGGTCACTGTTTTTGTGTCAAAAAATGAAAAAAAGAATTCTGAGCTTTTTTTGAAAATGGTTCTAAAATGCTTTTTTTTTAGGCCTGTCCAAAATGTCGCTTTTTCGGCATGATCGGAGTCATCGTTTTTAGGGACAAAATAGAAATCTGCAATTTTTTGTGAAAATGGTTTTAAAATGTTTTTTTAGGCCTGTCCAGAATGTCGATAGTTCGGCATGACCGGGGTCACTGTTTTTGTGTCACGAAAATGAAAAAAAAATATCTGCAATTTTTTGTGAAAATGGTTCTAAAATTTTTTTTTAGGCCTGTCCAGAATGTCGATAGTTCGGCATGACCGGGGTCACTGTTTTTGTGTCAAAAAATGAAAAAAAGAATTCTGAGCTTTTTTTGAAAATGGTTCTAAAATGCTTTTTTTTAGGCCTGTCCAGAATGTCGCTTTTTCGGCATGATCGGAGTCATCGTTTTTAGGGACAAAATAGAAATCTGCAATTTTTTGTGAAAATGGTTTTAAAATGTTTTTTTTAGGTCTGTCCAGAATATCGATAGTTCGGCATGACCGGGGTCACTGTTTTTGTGTCAAAAATGAAGAAAAAATCAGCCATTTTTGGTGAAAATGGTATTAAAAATTTTTTAGGCCTGTCCAGAATGTCGATAGTTCGGCATGACCGGGGTCACTGTTTTTGTGTCACGAAAATGAAAAAGAAATCTGAGCTTTTTTGTGAAAATGGTTCTAAAATGCTTTTTTTTAGGCCTGTCCAGAATGTCGATAGTTCGGCATGACCGGGGTCACTGTTTTTGTGTCAAAAATGAAAAAGAATTCTGAGCTTTTTTTGAAAATGGTTCTAAAATGCTTTTTTTAGGCCTGTCCAAAATGTCGCTTTTTCGGCATGATCGGGGTCACTGTTTTTGTGTCAAAAAATGAAAAAAAGAATTCTGAGCTTTTTTTGAAAATGGTTCTAAAATGCTTTTTTTTTAGGCCTGTCCAAAATGTCGCTTTTTCGGCATGATCGGAGTCATCGTTTTTAGGGACAAAATAGAAATCTGCAATTTTTTGTGAAAATGGTTTTAAAATGTTTTTTTAGTCATGTCCAGAATGTTGATAGTTCGGTATGACCGGAGTCACTGTTTTTGTGTCAAAAAATGAAGAAAAAAAATCAGCCATTTTTGGTGAAAATGGTATTAAAAAATTTTTTTAGGCCTGTCCAGAATGACGATAGTTCGGCATGACCGGGGTCACTGTTTTTGTGTCACGAAAATGAAAAAAAGAATTCTGAGCTTTTTTTTTGAAAATGGTTCTAAAATGCTTTTTTTTTAGGCCTGTCCAGAATGTCGATAGTTCGGCATGACCGGGGTCACTGTTTTTGTGTCAAAAAATGAAAAAAAGAATTCTGAGCTTTTTTGAAAATGGTTCTAAAATGCTTTTTTTTAGGCCTGTCCAGAATGTCGCTTTTTCGGCATGATCGGAGTCATCGTTTTTAGGGACAAAATAGAAATCTGCAATTTTTGGTGAAAATGGTTTTAAAATGTTTTTTTAGGTCTGTCCAGAATATCGATAGTTCGGCATGACCGGGGTCACTGTTTTTGTGTCACGAAATTGAGAAAAAATATCTGCAATTTTTTGTGAAAATGGTTCTACATTTTTTTTTAGGCCTGTCCAGAATGTCGCTTTTTCGGCATGATCGGAGTCATCGTTTTTAGGGACAAAATAGAAATCTGCAATTTTTTGTGAAAATGGTTTTAAAATGTTTTTTAGTCATGTCCAGAATGTCGATAGTTCGGTATGACCGGGGTCACTGTTTTTGTGTCAAAAAATGAAGAAAAAAAATCAGCCATTTTTGGTGAAAATGGTATTAAACATTTTTTTTAGGCCTGTCCAGAAAGACGATAGTTCGGCATGACCGGGGTCACTGTTTTTGTGTCACGAAAATGAGAAAAAAAAATCAGCCATTTTTGGTGAAAATGGTTCTAAAAATTTTTTTTAGGCCTGTCCAGAATGTCAATAGTTCGGCATGACCGGGGTCACTGTTTTTGTGTCAAAAAATGAAAAAAAGAATTCTGAGCTTTTTTTGAAAATGGTTCTAAAATGCTTTTTTTTTAGGCCTGTCCAAAATGTCGCTTTTTCGGCATGATCGGAGTCATCGTTTTTAGGGACAAAATAGAAATCTGCAATTTTTTGTGAAAATGGTTTTAAAATGTTTTTTTAGGCCTGTCCAGAATGTCGATACTTCGGCATGACCGGGGTCACTGTTTTTGTGTCACGAAAATGAAAAAAAAATATCTGCAATTTTTTGTGAAAATGGTTCTAAAATTTTTTTTTAGGCCTGTCCAGAATGTCGATAGTTCGGCATGACCGGGGTCACTGTTTTTGTGTCAAAAAATGAAAAAAAGAATTCTGAGCTTTTTTTGAAAATGGTTCTAAAATGCTTTTTTTTAGGCCTGTCCAGAATGTCGCTTTTTCGGCATGATCGGAGTCATCGTTTTTAGGGACAAAATAGAAATCTGCAATTTTTTGTGAAAATGGTTTTAAAATGTTTTTTTTAGGTCTGTCCAGAATATCGATAGTTCGGCATGACCGGGGTCACTGTTTTTGTGTCAAAAAATGAAGAAAAAAAATCAGCCATTTTTGGTGAAAATGGTATTAAAAATTTTTTAGGCCTGTCCAGAATGACGATAGTTCGGCATGACCGGGGTCACTGTTTTTGTGTCACGAAAATGAAAAAAAGAATTCTGAGCTTTTTTTTTGAAAATGGTTCTAAAATGCTTTTTTTTTAGGCCTGTCCAGAATGTCGATAGTTCGGCATGACCGGGGTCACTGTTTTTGTGTCAAAAATGAAAAAAGAATTCTGAGCTTTTTTTTGAAAATGGTTCTAAAATGCTTTTTTTAGGCCTGTCCAAAATGTCGCTTTTTCGGCATGATCGGAGTCATCGTTTTTAGGGACAAAATAGAAATCTGCAATTTTTGGTGAAAATGGTTTTAAAATGTTTTTTTTAGGTCTGTCCAGAATATCGATAGTTCGGCATGACCGGGGTCACTGTTTTTGTGTCACGAAATTGAGAAAAAATATCTGCAATTTTTTGTGAAAATGGTTCTACATTTTTTTTAGGCCTGTCCAGAATGTCGCTTTTTCGGCATGATCGGAGTCATCGTTTTTAGGGACAAAATAGAAATCTGCAATTTTTGGTGAAAATGGTTTTAAAATGTTTTTTTAGGCCTGTCCAGAATGTCGCTAGTTCGGCATGACCGGGGTCACTGTTTTTGTGTCACGAAATGAGAAAAAAATATCTGCAATTTTTTGTGAAAATGGTTCTACATTTTTTTAGGCCTGTCCAGAATGTCGCTTTTTCGGCATGATCGGAGTCATCGTTTTTAGGGACAAAATAGAAATCTGCAATTTTTTGTGAAAATGGTTTTAAAATGTTTTTTTAGGCATGTCCAGAATGTCGATAGTTCGGTATGACCGGGGTCACTGTTTTTGTGTCAAAAATGAAGAAAAAAATCAGCCATTTTTGGTGAAAATGGTATTAAACATTTTTTTAGGCCTGTCCAGAATGACGATAGTTCGGCATGACCGGGGTCACTGTTTTTGTGTCACGAAAATGAGAAAAAATATCTGCAATTTTTTGTGAAAATGGTTCTAAAAAATTTTTTTAGGCCTGTCCAGAATGTCGCTTTTTCGGCATGATCGGAGTCATCGTTTTTAGGGACAAAATAGAAATCTGCAATTTTTGGTGAAAATGGTTTTAAAATGTTTTTTTAGGTCTGTCCAGAATATCGATAGTTCGGCATGACCGGGGTCACTGTTTTTGTGTCACGAAATTGAGAAAAAAATATCTGCAATTTTTTGTGAAAATGGTTCTACATTTTTTTTTTAGGCCTGTCCAGAATGTCGCTTTTTCGGCATGATCGGAGTCATCGTTTTTAGGGACAAAATAGAAATCTGCAATTTTTTGTGAAAATGGTTTTAAAATGTTTTTTTAGTCATGTCCAGAATGTCGATAGTTCGGTATGACCGGGGTCACTGTTTTTGTGTCAAAAATGAAGAAAAAAAATCAGCCATTTTTGGTGAAAATGGTATTAAAAAATTTTTTTAGGCCTGTCCAGAATGACGATAGTTCGGCATGACCGGGGTCACTGTTTTTGTGTCACGAAAATGAAAAAAAGAATTCTGAGCTTTTTTTTTGAAAATGGTTCTAAAATGCTTTTTTTTTAGGCCTGTCCAGAATGTCGATAGTTCGGCATGACCGGGGTCACTGTTTTTGTGTCACGAAAATGAAAAAAAGAATTCTGAGCTTTTTTTGAAAATGGTTCTAAAATGCTTTTTTTAGGCCTGTCCAGAATGTCGATAGTTCGGCATGACCGGGGTCACTGTTTTTGTGTCAAAAATGAAAAAAAGAATTCTGAGCTTTTTTTGAAAATGGTTGTAAAATGCTTTTTTTTTAGGCCTGTCCAGAATGTCGCTTTTCGGCATGATCGGAGTCATCGTTTTTAGGGACAAAATAGAAATCTGCAATTTTTGGTGAAAATGGTTTTAAAATGTTTTTTTTAGGTCTGTCCAGAATGTCGATAGTTCGGCATGACCGGGGTCACTGTTTTTGTGTCACGAAATTGAGAAAAAAATATCTGCAATTTTTTGTGAAAATGGTTCTACATTTTTTTTTTAGGCCTGTCCAGAATGTCGCTTTTTCGGCATGATCGGAGTCATCGTTTTTAGGGACAAAATAGAAATCTGCAATTTTTTGTGAAAATGGTTTTAAAATGTTTTTTTAGTCATGTCCAGAATGTCGATAGTTCGGTATGACCGGGGTCACTGTTTTTGTGTCAAAAAATGAAGAAAAAAAATCAGCCATTTTTGGTGAAAATGGTATTAAACATTTTTTTTAGGCCTGTCCAGAAAGACGATAGTTCGGCATGACCGGGGTCACTGTTTTTGTGTCACGAAAATGAGAAAAAAAAATCAGCCATTTTTGGTGAAAATGGTTCTAAAAATTTTTTTTAGGCCTGTCCAGAATGTCGATAGTTCGGCATGACCGGGGTCACTGTTTTTGTGTCAAAAAATGAAAAAAAGAATTCTGAGCTTTTTTTGAAAATGGTTCTAAAATGCTTTTTTTTTAGGCCTGTCCAAAATGTCGCTTTTTCGGCATGATCGGAGTCATCGTTTTTAGGGACAAAATAGAAATCTGCAATTTTTGGTGAAAATGGTTTTAAAATGTTTTTTTTAGGTCTGTCCAGAATATCGATAGTTCGGCATGACCGGGGTCACTGTTTTTGTGTCACGAAATTGAGAAAAAAATATCTGCAATGTTTTGTGAAAATGGTTCTACATTTTTTTTTAGGCCTGTCCAGAATGTCGCTTTTCGGCATGATCGGAGTCATCGTTTTTAGGGACAAAATAGAAATCTGCAATTTTTTGTGAAAATGGTTTTAAAATGTTTTTTTAGTCATGTCCAGAATGTCGATAGTTCGGTATGACCGGGGTCACTGTTTTTGTGTCAAAAAATGAAGAAAAAAAATCAGCCATTTTTGGTGAAAATGGTATTAAAAATTTTTTAGGCCTGTCCAGAATGACGATAGTTCGGCATGACCGGGGTCACTGTTTTTGTGTCACGAAAATGAGAAAAAATATCTGCAATTTTTTGTGAAAATGGTTAAAAAAATTTTTTAGGCCTGTCCAGAATGTCGCTTTTCGGCATGATCGGAGTCATCGTTTTTAGGGACAAAATAGAAATCTGCAATTTTTGTGAAAATGGTTTTAAAATGTTTTTTTAGGCCTGTCCAGAATGTCGATAGTTCTGCATGACCGGGGTCACTGTTTTTGTGTCACGAAAATGAAAAAAAATATCTGCAATTTTTGTGAAAATGGTTCTAAAAATTTTTTAGGCCTGTCCAGAATGTCGATAGTTCGGCATGACCGGGGTCACTGTTTTTGTGTCAAAAAATGAAAAAAGAATTCTGAGCTTTTTTTGAAAATGGTTCTAAAATGCTTTTTTTTTAGGCCTGTCCAAAATGTCGCTTTTTCTGCATGATCGGAGTCATCGTTTTTAGGGACAAAATAGAAATCTGCAATTTTTTGTGAAAATGGTTTTAAAATGTTTTTTTAGGCCTGTCCAGAATGTCGATAGTTCGGCATGACCGGGGTCACTGTTTTTGTGTCAAAAAATGAAAAAGAATTCTGAGCTTTTTTTTTGAAAATGGTTCTAAAATGCTTTTTTTTTAGGCCTGTCCAAAATGTCGCTAGTTCGGCATGATCGGAGTATTCGTTTTTGGTGACAAAAATAGAAATCTGCAATTTTTTGTGAAAATGGTTCTACATTTTTTTTTTAGGCCTGTCCAGAATGTCGCTTTTTCGGCATGATCGGAGTCATCGTTTTTAGGGACAAAATAGAAATCTGCAATTTTTTGTGAAAATGGTTTTAAAATGTTTTTTTAGTCATGTCCAGAATGTCGATAGTTCGGTATGACCGGGGTCACTGTTTTTGTGTCACGAAAATGAAGAAAAAAAAATCAGCAATATTTGGTGAAAATGTTTTTAAAAAATTTTTTAGACCTGTCCAGAATGTCGCTTTTTCAGCATGATCGGAGTCATCGTTTTTAGGGACAAAATAGAAATCTGCAATTTTTGGTGAAAATGGTTTTAAAATGTTTTTTTTAGGTCTGTCCAGAATGTCGATAGTTCGGCATGACCGGGGTCACTGTTTTTGTGTCACGAAATTGAGAAAAAATATCTGCAATTTTTTGTGAAAATGGTTCTACATTTTTTTTAGGCCTGTCCAGAATGTCGCTTTTTCGGCATGATCGGAGTCATCGTTTTTAGGGACAAAATAGAAATCTGCAATTTTTGTGAAAATGGTTTTAAAATGTTTTTTTAGTCCTGTCCAGAATGTCGATAGTTCGGTATGACCGGGGTCACTGTTTTTGTGTCAAAAATGAAGAAAAAAATCAGCCATTTTTGGTGAAAATGGTATTAAACATTTTTTTAGGCCTTTCCAGAATGACGATAGTTCGGCATGACCGGGGTCACTGTTTTTGTGTCACGAAAATGAGAAAAAATATCTGCAATTTTTTGTGTAAATGGTTCTAAAAATTTTTTTAGGCCTGTCCAGAATGTCGCTTTTCGGCATGATCGGAGTCATCGTTTTTAGGGACAAAATAGAAATCTGCAATTTTTGTGAAAATGGTTTTAAAATGTTTTTTAGGCCTGTCCAGAATGTCGATAGTTCGGCATGACCGGGGTCACTGTTTTTGTGTCACGAAAATGAAAAAAATATCTGCAATTTTTTGTGAAAATGGTTTTAAAAAATTTTTTTAGGCCTGTCCAGAATGTCGATAGTTCGGCATGACCGGGGTCACTGTTTTTGTGTCAAAAAATGAAAAAAAGAATTCTGAGCTTTTTTTGAAAATGGTTCTAAAATGCTTTTTTTTTAGGCCTGTCCAAAATGTCGCTTTTTCGGCATGATCGGAGTCATCGTTTTTAGGGACAAAATAGAAATCTGCAATTTTTGGTGAAAATGGTTTTAAAATGTTTTTTTTAGGTCTGTCCAGAATATCGATAGTTCGGCATGACCGGGGTCACTGTTTTTGTGTCACGAAATTGAGAAAAAATATCTGCAATTTTTTGTGAAAATGGTTCTACATTTTTTTTAGGCCTGTCCAGAATGTCGCTTTTTCGGCATGATCGGAGTCATCGTTTTTAGGGACAAAATAGAAATCTGCAATTTTTTGTGAAAATGGTTTTAAAATGTTTTTTTAGTCATGTCCAGAATGTTGATAGTTCGGTATGACCGGGGTCACTGTTTTTGTGTCAAAAAATGAAGAAAAAAAATCAGCCATTTTTGGTGAAAATGGTATTAAAAATTTTTTTAGGCCTGTCCAGAATGACGATAGTTCGGCATGACCGGGGTCACTGTTTTTGTGTCACGAAAATGAAAAAAAGAATTCTGAGCTTTTTTTTTGAAAATGGTTCTAAAATGCTTTTTTTTTAGGCCTGTCCAGAATGTCGATAGTTCGGCATGACCGGGGTCACTGTTTTTGTGTCAAAAAATGAAAAAAAGAATTCTGAGCTTTTTTTGAAAATGGTTCTAAAATGCTTTTTTTAGGCCTGTCCAAAATGTCGCTTTTTCGGCATGATCGGAGTCATCGTTTTTAGGGACAAAATAGAAATCTGCAATTTTTGGTGAAAATGGTTTTAAAATGTTTTTTTTAGGTCTGTCCAGAATATCGATAGTTCGGCATGACCGGGGTCACTGTTTTTGTGTCACGAAATTGAGAAAAAAATATCTGCAATTTTTTGTGAAAATGGTTCTACATTTTTTTTTTAGGCCTGTCCAGAATGT
Organism: Salmo salar; assembly: GCF_905237065.1. Taxonomy (NCBI): domain Eukaryota; kingdom Metazoa; phylum Chordata; class Actinopteri; order Salmoniformes; family Salmonidae; genus Salmo; species Salmo salar. The sequence continues at coordinate 64,230 of NW_025549168.1, read as the reverse complement.
CGCTTTTTCGGCATGATCGGAGTCATCGTTTTTAGGGACAAAATAGAAATCTGCAATTTTTGGTGAAAATGGTTTTAAAATGTTTTTTTTTAGGCCTGTCCAGAATGTCGCTAGTTTGGCATGACCGGGGTCACTGTTTTTGTGTCACGAAATTGAGAAAAAATATCTGCAATTTTTTGTGAAAATGGTTCTACATTTTTTTTTTAGGCCTGTCCAGAATGTCGCTTTTTCGGCATGATCGGAGTCATCGTTTTTAGGGACAAAATAGAAATCTGCAATTTTTTGTGAAAATGGTTTTAAAATGTTTTTTTAGTCCTGTCCAGAATGTCGATAGTTCGGTATGACCGGGGTCACTGTTTTTGTGTCAAAAATGAAGAAAAAAAATCAGCCATTTTTGGTGAAAATGGTATTAAACATTTTTTTTAGGCCTGTCCAGAATGACGATAGTTCGGCATGACCGGGGTCACTGTTTTTGTGTCACGAAAATGAGAAAAAAATATCTGCAATTTTTTGTGAAAATGGTTCTAAAAAATTTTTTTAGGCCTGTCCAGAATGTCGCTTTTTCGGCATGATCGGAGTCATCGTTTTTAGGGACAAAATAGAAATCTGCAATTTTTGGTGAAAATGGTTTTAAAATGTTTTTTTTAGGTCTGTCCAGAATATCGATAGTTCGGCATGACCGGGGTCACTGTTTTTGTGTCACGAAATTGAGAAAAAAATATCTGCAATTTTTTGTGAAAATGGTTCTACATTTTTTTTTTAGGCCTGTCCAGAATGTCGCTTTTTCGGCATGATCGGAGTCATCGTTTTTAGGGACAAAATAGAAATCTGCAATTTTTTGTGAAAATGGTTTTAAAATGTTTTTTTAGTCCTGTCCAGAATGTCGATAGTTCGGTATGACCGGGGTCACTGTTTTTGTGTCAAAAAATGAAGAAAAAAATCAGCCATTTTTGGTGAAAATGGTATTAAAAATTTTTTAGGCCTGTCCAGAATGACGATAGTTCGGCATGACCGGGGTCACTGTTTTTGTGTCACGAAAATGAGAAAAAAATCTGCAATTTTTTGTGAAAATGGTTCTAAAATGCTTTTTTTAGGCCTGTCCAGAATGTCGATAGTTCGGCATGACCGGGGTCACTGTTTTTGTGTCACAAAATGAAAAAAGAATTCTGAGCTTTTTTGAAAATGGTTCTAAAATGCTTTTTTTTAGGCCTGTCCAAAATGTCGCTTGTTCGGCATGATCGGAGTCATCGTTTTTAGGGACAAAATAGAAATCTGCAATTTTTGGTGAAAATGGTTTTAAAATGTTTTTTTAGGTCTGTCCAGAATGTCGATAGTTCGGCATGACCGGGGTCACTGTTTTTGTGTCACGAAATTGAGAAAAAATATCTGCAATTTTTTGTGAAAATGGTTCTAAATTTTTTTTAGGCCTGTCCAGAATGTCGCTTTTCGGCATGATCGGAGTCATCGTTTTTAGGGACAAAATAGAAATCTGCAATTTTTTGTGAAAATGGTTTTAAAATGTTTTTTTAGTCATGTCCAGAATGTCGATAGTTCGGTATGACCGGGGTCACTGTTTTTGTGTCAAAAAATGAAGAAAAAAAATCAGCCATTTTTGGTGAAAATGGTATTAAAAAATTTTTTTAGGCCTGTCCAGAATGACGATAGTTCGGCATGACCGGGGTCACTGTTTTTGTGTCACGAAAATGAGAAAAAAATATCTGCAATTTTTTGTGAAAATGGTTCTAAAAAATTTTTTTAGGCCTGTCCAGAATGTCGCTTTTTCGGCATGATCGGAGTCATCGTTTTTAGGGACAAAATAGAAATCTGCAATTTTTTGTGAAAATGGTTTTAAAATGTTTTTTTTAGGCCTGTCCAGAATGTCGATAGTTCGGCATGACCGGGGTCACTGTTTTTGTGTCACGAAAATGAAAAAAATATCTGCAATTTTTTGTGAAAATGGTTCTAAAAATTTTTTTAGGCCTGTCCAGAATGTCGATAGTTCGGCATGATCGGGGTCACTGTTTTTGTGTCAAAAATGAAAAAAGAATTCTGCTTTTTGTGAAAATGGTTCTAAAATGCTTTTTTTTAGGCCTGTCCAGAATGTCGCTTGTTCTGCATGATCGGAGTCATCGTTTTTAGTGACAAAATGAAGAAAATCTGCAATTTTTTGTGAAAATGGTTTTAAAATGTTTTTTTAGGCCTGTCCAGAATGTCGATAGTTCGGCATGACCGGGGTCACTGTTTTTGTGTCACGAAAATGAGAAAAAAAAATCAGCCATTTTTGGTGAAAATGGTTCTAAAAAATTTTTTTAGGCCTGTCCAGAATGTCGATAGTTCGGCATGACCGGGGTCACTGTTTTTGTGTCAAAAATGAAAAAAAAATTCTGAGCTTTTTTTTGAAAATGGTTCTAAAATGCTTTTTTTAGGCCTGTCCAAAATGTCGCTTTTTCGGCATGATCGGAGTCATCGTTTTTAGGGACAAAATAGAAATCTGCAATTTTTGGTGAAAATGGTTTTAAAATGTTTTTTTTAGGTCTGTCCAGAATATCGATAGTTCGGCATGACCGGGGTCACTGTTTTTGTGTCACGAAATTGAGAAAAAAATATCTGCAATTTTTTGTGAAAATGGTTCTACATTTTTTTTTAGGCCTGTCCAGAATGTCGCTTTTTCGGCATGATCGGAGTCATCGTTTTTAGGGACAAAATAGAAATCTGCAATTTTTTGTGAAAATGGTTTTAAAATGTTTTTTTAGTCATGTCCAGAATGTCGATAGTTCGGTATGACCGGGGTCACTGTTTTTGTGTCAAAAATGAAGAAAAAAAATCAGCCATTTTTGGTGAAAATGGTATTAAAAATTTTTTTTAGGCCTGTCCAGAATGACGATAGTTCGGCATGACCGGGGTCACTGTTTTTGTGTCACGAAAATGAGAAAAAAATATCTGCAATTTTTTGTGAAAATGGTTCTAAAAAATTTTTTTTAGGCCTGTCCAGAATGTCGCTTTTTCGGCATGATCGGAGTCATCGTTTTTAGGGACAAAATAGAAATCTGCAATTTTTTGTGAAAATGGTTTTAAAATGTTTTTTTAGGCCTGTCCAGAATGTCGATAGTTCTGCATGACCGGGGTCACTGTTTTTGTGTCACGAAAATGAAAAAAAAATATCTGCAATTTTTTGTGAAAATGGTTCTAAAAATTTTTTAGGCCTGTCCAGAATGTCGATAGTTCGGCATGACCGGGGTCACTGTTTTTGTGTCAAAAAATGAAAAAAAGAATTCTGAGCTTTTTTTGAAAATGGTTCTAAAATGCTTTTTTTTAGGCCTGTCCAAAATGTCGCTTTTTCGGCATGATCGGAGTCATCGTTTTTAGGGACAAAATAGAAATCTGCAATTTTTTGTGAAAATGGTTTTAAAATGTTTTTTTTAGGCCTGTCCAGAATGTCGATAGTTCGGCATGACCGGGGTCACTGTTTTTGTGTCACAAAATGAAAAAAGAATATCTGAGCTTTTTTGGTGAAAATGGTTCTAAAATGCTTTTTTTTAGGCCTGTCCAAAATGTCGCTAGTTCGGCATGACCGGAGTACTCGTTTTTGGTGACAAAAATAGAAATCTGCAATTTTTTGTGAAAATGGTTCTACAATTTTTTTAGGCCTGTCCAGAATGTCGCTTTTTCGGCATGATCGGAGTCATCGTTTTTAGGGACAAAATAGAAATCTGCAATTTTTTGTGAAAATGGTTTTAAAATGTTTTTTTAGGCCTGTCCAGAATGTCGATAGTTCGGCATGACCGGGGTCACTGTTTTTGTGTCACGAAAATGAAGAAAAAAAAATCAGCAATTTTTGGTGAAAATGGTTCTAAAAAATTTTTTAGGCCTGTCCAGAATGTCGCTTTTTCAGCATGATCGGAGTCATCGTTTTTAGGGACAAAATAGAAATCTGCAATTTTTGGTGAAAATGGTTTTAAAATGTTTTTTTTAGGCCTGTCCAGAATGTCGATAGTTCGGCATGACCGGGGTCACTGTTTTTGTGTCACGAAATTGAGAAAAAATATCTGCAATTTTTTGTGAAAATGGTTCTACATTTTTTTTTTAGGCCTGTCCAGAATGTCGCTTTTTCGGCATGATCGGAGTCATCGTTTTTAGGGACAAAATAGAAATCTGCAATTTTTTGTGAAAATGGTTTTAAAATGTTTTTTTAGTCATGTCCAGAATGTCGATAGTTCGGTATGACCGGGGTCACTGTTTTTGTGTCAAAAATGAAGAAAAAATCAGCCATTTTTGGTGAAAATGGTATTAAACATTTTTTTAGGCCTGTCCAGAATGACGATAGTTCGGCATGACCGGGGTCACTGTTTTTGTGTCACGAAAATGAGAAAAAATATCTGCAATTTTTTGTGAAAATGGTTCTAAAAATTTTTTTAGGCCTGTCCAGAATGTCGCTTGTTCGGCATGACCGGAGTCATCGTTTTTAGGGACAAAATAGAAATCTGCAATTTTTTGTGAAAATGGTTTTAAAATGTTTTTTTAGGCCTGTCCAGAATGTCGATAGTTCGGCATGACCGGGGTCACTGTTTTTGTGTCACGAAAATGAAAAAAATATCTGCAATTTTTTGGTGAAAATGGTTTTAAAAATTTTTTTTAGGCCTGTCCAGAATGTCGATAGTTCGGCATGACCGGGGTCACTGTTTTTGTGTCAAAAAATGAAAAAAAGAATTCTGAGCTTTTTTTGAAAATGGTTCTAAAATGCTTTTTTTTTAGGCCTGTCCAAAATGTCGCTTTTTCGGCATGATCGGAGTCATCGTTTTTAGGGACAAAATAGAAATCTGCAATTTTTGGTGAAAATGGTTTTAAAATGTTTTTTTTTAGGTCTGTCCAGAATATCGATAGTTCGGCATGACCGGGGTCACTGTTTTTGTGTCACGAAATTGAGAAAAAAATATCTGCAATTTTTTGTGAAAATGGTTCTACATTTTTTTTTTAGGCCTGTCCAGAATGTCGCTTTTTCGGCATGATCGGAGTCATCGTTTTTAGGGACAAAATAGAAATCTGCAATTTTTTGTGAAAATGGTTTTAAAATGTTTTTTTAGTCCTGTCCAGAATGTCGATAGTTCGGTATGACCGGGGTCACTGTTTTTGTGTCAAAAAATGAAGAAAAAAAATCAGCCATTTTTGGTGAAAATGGTATTAAAAATTTTTTTAGGCCTGTCCAGAATGACGATAGTTCGGCATGACCGGGGTCACTGTTTTTGTGTCACGAAAATGAAAAAAGAATTCTGAGCTTTTTTTGAAAATGGTTCTAAAATGCTTTTTTTTAGGCCTGTCCAGAATGTCGATAGTTCGGCATGACCGGGGTCACTGTTTTTGTGTCACGAAAATGAAAAAAGAATTCTGAGCTTTTTTTGAAAATGGTTCTAAAATGCTTTTTTAGGCCTGTCCAGAATGTCGCTTTTTCGGCATGATCGGAGTCATCGTTTTTAGGGACAAAATAGAAATCTGCAATTTTTGGTGAAAATGGTTTTAAAATGTTTTTTAGGTCTGTCCAGAATATCGATAGTTCGGCATGACCGGGGTCACTGTTTTTGTGTCACGAAATTGAGAAAAAATATCTGCAATTTTTTGTGAAAATGGTTCTAAAATTTTTTTTAGGCCTGTCCAGAATGTCGCTTTTTCGGCATGATCGGAGTCATCGTTTTTAGGGACAAAATAGAAATCTGCAATTTTTGGTGAAAATGGTTTTAAAATGTTTTTTTTAGGCCTGTCCAGAATGTCGCTAGTTCGGCATGACCGGAGTCACTGTTTTTGTGTCAAGAAAATGAAAAAAAAACATCTGCAATTTTTTGTGAAAATGGTTCTACATTTTTTTTTTAGGCCTGTCCAGAATGTCGCTTTTTCGGCATGATCGGAGTCATCGTTTTTAGGGACAAAATAGAAATCTGCAATTTTTTGTGAAAATGGTTTTAAAATGTTTTTTTAGTCCTGTCCAGAATGTCGATAGTTCGGTATGACCGGGGTCACTGTTTTTGTGTCAAAAATGAAGAAAAAAATCAGCCATTTTTGGTGAAAATGGTATTAAACATTTTTTTAGGCCTGTCCAGAATGATCGATAGTTCGGCATGACCGGGGTCACTGTTTTTGTGTCACGAAAATGAGAAAAAATATCTGCAATTTTTGTGAAAATGGTTCTAAAAATTTTTTAGGCCTGTCCAGAATGTCGCTTTTTCGGCATGATCGGAGTCATCGTTTTTAGGGACAAAATAGAAATCTGCAATTTTTGGTGAAAATGGTTTTAAAATGTTTTTTTAGGCCTGTCCAGAATATCGATAGTTCGGCATGACCGGGGTCACTGTTTTTGTGTCACGAAATTGAGAAAAAAATATCTGCAATTTTTTGTGAAAATGGTTCTACATTTTTTTTAGGCCTGTCCAGAATGTCGCTTTTTCGGCATGATCGGAGTCATCGTTTTTAGGGACAAAATAGAAATCTGCAATTTTTTGTGAAAATGGTTTTAAAATGTTTTTTTAGTCCTGTCCAGAATGTCGATAGTTCGGTATGACCGGGGTCACTGTTTTTGTGTCAAAAATGAAGAAAAAAATCAGCCATTTTTGGTGAAAATGGTATTAAAAATTTTTTTAGGCCTGTCCAGAATGACGATAGTTCGGCATGACCGGGGTCACTGTTTTTGTGTCACGAAAATGAAAAAAGAATTCTGAGCTTTTTTTTGAAAATGGTTCTAAAATGCTTTTTTTAGGCCTGTCCAGAATGTCGATAGTTCGGCATGACCGGGGTCACTGTTTTTGTGTCACGAAAATGAAAAAGAATATCTGCAGTTTTTGTGAAAATGGTTCTAAAATGTTTTTTAGGCCTGTCCAGAATGTCGATAGTTCGGCATGACCGGGGTCACTGTTTTTGTGTCACAAAATGAAAAAAAGAATTCTGAGCTTTTTGTGAAAATGGTTCTAAAATGCTTTTTTTAGGCCTGTCCAGAATGTCGCTTTTTCGGCATGATCGGAGTCATCGTTTTTAGGGACAAAATAGAAATCTGCAATTTTTGGTGAAAATGGTTTTAAAATGTTTTTTTAGGCCTGTCCAGAATGTCGATAGTTCGGCATGACCGGGGTCACTGTTTTTGTGTCACGAAATTGAGAAAAAAATATCTGCAATTTTTTGTGAAAATGGTTCTAAATTTTTTTTTAGGCCTGTCCAGAATGTCGCTTTTTCGGCATGATCGGAGTCATCGTTTTTAGGGACAAAATAGAAATCTGCAATTTTTTGTGAAAATGGTTTTAAAATGTTTTTTTAGTCCTGTCCAGAATGTCGATAGTTCGGTATGACCGGGGTCACTGTTTTTGTGTCAAAAATGAAGAAAAAAATCAGCCATTTTTGGTGAAAATGGTATTAAACATTTTTTTTAGGCCTGTCCAGAAAGACGATAGTTCGGCATGACCGGGGTCACTGTTTTTGTGTCACGAAAATGAGAAAAAAAAATCAGCCATTTTTGGTGAAAATGGTTCTAAAATTTTTTTTAGGCCTGTCCAGAATGTCGATAGTTCGGCATGACCGGGGTCACTGTTTTTGTGTCAAAAATGAAAAAAAGAATTCTGAGCTTTTTTTGAAAATGGTTCTAAAATGCTTTTTTTTTAGGCCTGTCCAAAATGTCGCTTTTTCGGCATGATCGGAGTCATCGTTTTTAGGGACAAAATAGAAATCTGCAATTTTTGGTGAAAATGGTTTTAAAATGTTTTTTTTAGGTCTGTCCAGAATATCGATAGTTCGGCATGACCGGGGTCACTGTTTTTGTGTCACGAAATTGAGAAAAAAATATCTGCAATTTTTTGTGAAAATGGTTCTACATTTTTTTTTTAGGCCTGTCCAGAATGTCGCTTTTTCGGCATGATCGGAGTCATCGTTTTTAGGGACAAAATAGAAATCTGCAATTTTTTGTGAAAATGGTTTTAAAATGTTTTTTTAGTCCTGTCCAGAATGTCGATAGTTCGGTATGACCGGGGTCACTGTTTTTGTGTCAAAAATGAAGAAAAAATCAGCCATTTTTGGTGAAAATGGTTTTAAAAAATTTTTTAGGCCTGTCCAGAATGACGATAGTTCGGCATGACCGGGGTCACTGTTTTTGTGTCACGAAAATGAGAAAAAATATCTGCAATTTTTTGTGAAAATGGTTCTAAAAATTTTTTTAGGCCTGTCCAGAATGTCGCTTGTTCGGCATGACCGGAGTCATCGTTTTTAGGGACAAAATAGAAATCTGCAATTTTTTGTGAAAATGGTTTTAAAATGTTTTTTTAGGCCTGTCCAGAATGTCGATAGTTCTGCATGACCGGGGTCACTGTTTTTGTGTCACGAAAATGAAAAAAATATCTGCAATTTTTTGTGAAAATGGTTCTAAAAAATTTTTTTAGGCCTGTCCAGAATGTCGATAGTTCGGCATGACCGGGGTCACTGTTTTTGTGTCAAAAAATGAAAAAAAGAATTCTGAGCTTTTTTTGAAAATGGTTCTAAAATGCTTTTTTTTAGGCCTGTCCAGAATGTCGCTTTTTCGGCATGATCGGAGTCATCGTTTTTAGGGACAAAATAGAAATCTGCAATTTTTTGTGAAAATGGTTTTAAAATGTTTTTTTTAGGCCTGTCCAGAATGTCGATAGTTCGGCATGACCGGGGTCACTGTTTTTGTGTCAAAAAATGAAAAAGAATTCTGAGCTTTTTTGTTGAAAATGGTTCTAAAATGCTTTTTTTTTAGGCCTGTCCAAAATGTCGCTAGTTCGGCATGATCGGAGTATTCGTTTTTGGTGACAAAAATAGAAATCTGCAATTTTTTGTGAAAATGGTTCTACATTTTTTTTTTAGGCCTGTCCAGAATGTCGCTTTTCGGCATGATCGGAGTCATCGTTTTTAGGGACAAAATAGAAATCTGCAATTTTTGTGAAAATGGTTTTAAAATGTTTTTTTAGTCATGTCCAGAATGTCGATAGTTCGGTATGACCGGGGTCACTGTTTTTGTGTCACGAAAATGAAGAAAAAAAAATCAGCAATATTTGGTGAAAATGTTTTTAAAAAAATTTTTTAGACCTGTCCAGAATGTCGCTTTTTCAGCATGATCGGAGTCATCGTTTTTAGGGACAAAATAGAAATCTGCAATTTTTGGTGAAAATGGTTTTAAAATGTTTTTTTTAGGTCTGTCCAGAATGTCGATAGTTCGGCATGACCGGGGTCACTGTTTTTGTGTCACGAAATTGAGAAAAAAATATCTGCAATTTTTTGTGAAAATGGTTCTACATTTTTTTTTTAGGCCTGTCCAGAATGTCGCTTTTTCGGCATGATCGGAGTCATCGTTTTTAGGGACAAAATAGAAATCTGCAATTTTTTGTGAAAATGGTTTTAAAATGTTTTTTTAGTCATGTCCAGAATGTCGATAGTTCGGTATGACCGGGGTCACTGTTTTTGTGTCAAAAAATGAAGAAAAAAAATCAGCCATTTTTGGTGAAAATGGTATTAAACATTTTTTTTAGGCCTTTCCAGAATGACGATAGTTCGGCATGACCGGGGTCACTGTTTTTGTGTCACGAAAATGAGAAAAAAATATCTGCAATTTTTTGTGTAAATGGTTCTAAAAAATTTTTTAGGCCTGTCCAGAATGTCGCTTTTTCGGCATGATCGGAGTCATCGTTTTTAGGGACAAAATAGAAATCTGCAATTTTTTGTGAAAATGGTTTTAAAATGTTTTTTTAGGCCTGTCCAGAATGTCGATAGTTCGGCATGACCGGGGTCACTGTTTTTGTGTCACGAAAATGAAAAAAAAATATCTGCAATTTTTTGTGAAAATGGTTTTAAAAAATTTTTTTAGGCCTGTCCAGAATGTCGATAGTTCGGCATGACCGGGGTCACTGTTTTTGTGTCAAAAAATGAAAAAAAGAATTCTGAGCTTTTTTTTGAAAATGGTTCTAAAATGCTTTTTTTTAGGCCTGTCCAAAATGTCGCTTTTTCGGCATGATCGGAGTCAACGTTTTTAGGGACAAAATAGAAATCTGCAATTTTTTGTGAAAATTGTTTTAAAATTTTTTTTTAGGCCTGTCCAGAATGTCGATAGTTCGGCATGACCGGGGTCACTGTTTTTGTGTCAAAAAATGAAAAAAAGAATTCTGAGCTTTTTTTTGAAAATGGTTCTAAAATGCTTTTTTTTAGGCCTGTCCAAAATGTCGCTAGTTCCGGCATGATCGGAGTATTCGTTTTTGGTGACAAAAATAGAAATCTACAATTTTTAGTGAAAATGGTTTTAAAATGTTTTTTTTAGGCCTGTCCAGAATGTCGCTAGTTTGGCATGACCGGGGTCACTGTTTTTGTGTCACGAAAATGAAGAAAAAAAAATCAGCAATTTTTGGTGAAAATGGTTTTAAAACATTTTTTTTAGGCCTGTCCAAAATGTCGCTTTTTCGGCATGATCGGAGTCATCGTTTTTAGGGACAAAATAGAAATCTGCAATTTTTGGTGAAAATGGTTTTAAAATGTTTTTTTTTAGGTCTGTCCAGAATATCGATAGTTCGGCATGACCGGGGTCACTGTTTTTGTGTCACGAAATTGAGAAAAAAATATCTGCAATTTTTTGTGAAAATGGTTCTACATTATTTTTTTAGGCCTGTCCAGAATGTCGCTTTTTCGGCATGATCGGAGTCATCGTTTTTAGGGACAAAATAGAAATCTGCAATTTTTTGTGAAAATGGTTTTAAAATGTTTTTTTAGGCCTGTCCAGAATGTCGATAGTTCGGCATGACCGGGGTCACTGTTTTTGTGTCACGAAAATGAAAAAAAAATATCTGCAATTTTTTGTGAAAATGGTTTTAAAAATTTTTTTAGGCCTGTCCAGAATGTCGATAGTTCGGCATGACCGGGGTCACTGTTTTTGTGTCACGAAAATGAAAAAAAAATATCTGCAATTTTTTGTGAAAATGGTTCTAAAAATTTTTTTTAGGCCTGTCCAGAATGTCGATAGTTCGGCATGACCGGGGTCACTGTTTTTGTGTCAAAAAATGAAAAAAAGAATTCTGAGCTTTTTTTGAAAATGGTTCTAAAATGCTTTTTTTTTAGGCCTGTCCAAAATGTCGCTTTTTCGGCATGATCGGAGTCATCGTTTTTAGGGACAAAATAGAAATCTGCAATTTTTTGTGAAAATGGTTTTAAAATGTTTTTTTAGGCCTGTCCAGAATGTCGATAGTTCGGCATGACCGGGGTCACTGTTTTTGTGTCAAAAAATGAAAAAAAGAATTCTGAGCTTTTTTTTGAAAATGGTTCTAAAATGCTTTTTTTTAGGCCTGTCCAAAATGTCGCTAGTTCGGCATGATCGGAGTATTCGTTTTTGGTGACAAAAATAGAAATCTACAATTTTTAGTGAAAATGGTTTTAAAATGTTTTTTTTAGGCCTGTCCAGAATGTCGCTAGTTTGGCATGACCGGGGTCACTGTTTTTGTGTCACGAAAATGAAGAAAAAAAAATCAGCAATTTTTGGTGAAAATGGTTTTAAAACATTTTTTTTAGGCCTGTCCAAAATGTCGCTTTTTCGGCATGATCGGAGTCATCGTTTTTAGGGACAAAATAGAAATCTGCAATTTTTGGTGAAAATGGTTTTAAAATGTTTTTTTTTAGGTCTGTCCAGAATATCGATAGTTCGGCATGACCGGGGTCACTGTTTTTGTGTCACGAAATTGAGAAAAAAATATCTGCAATTTTTTGTGAAAATGGTTCTACATTTTTTTTTAGGCCTGTCCAGAATGTCGCTTTTTCGGCATGATCGGAGTCATCGTTTTTAGGGACAAATTAGAAATCTGCAATTTTTTGTGAAAATGGTTTTAAAATGTTTTTTTAGTCATGTCCAGAATGTCGATAGTTCGGTATGACCGGGGTCACTGTTTTTGTGTCACGAAAATGAAGAAAAAAAAATCAGCAATATTTGGTGAAAATGTTTTTAAAAAATTTTTTTAGACCTGTCCAGAATGTCGCTTTTTCAGCATGATCGGAGTCATCGTTTTTAGGGACAAAATAGAAATCTGCAATTTTTGGTGAAAATGGTTTTAAAATGTTTTTTTTAGGTCTGTCCAGAATGTCGATAGTTCGGCATGACCGGGGTCACTGTTTTTGTGTCACGAAATTGAGAAAAAAATATCAGCAATTTTTTGTGAAAATGGTTCTACATTTTTTTTTGGCCTGTCCAGAATGTCGCTTTTTCGGCATGATCGGAGTCATCGTTTTTAGGGACAAAATAGAAATCTGCAATTTTTTGTGAAAATGGTTTTAAAATGTTTTTTTAGTCATGTCCAGAATGTCGATAGTTCGGTATGACCGGGGTCACTGTTTTTGTGTCAAAAAATGAAGAAAAAAAATCAGCCATTTTTGGTGAAAATGGTATTAAACATTTTTTTTAGGCCTTTCCAGAATGACGATAGTTCGGCATGACCGGGGTCACTGTTTTTGTGTCACGAAAATGAGAAAAAAATATCTGCAATTTTTTGTGAAAATGGTTCTAAAAAATTTTTTTAGGCCTGTCCAGAATGTCGCTTTTTCGGCATGATCGGAGTCATCGTTTTTAGGGACAAAATAGAAATCTGCAATTTTTTGTGAAAATGGTTTTAAAATGTTTTTTTAGGCCTGTCCAGAATGTCGATAGTTCGGCATGACCGGGGTCACTGTTTTTGTGTCAAAAAATGAAAAAAAGAATTCTGAGCTTTTTTTTTGAAAATGGTTCTAAAATGCTTTTTTTTAGGCCTGTCCAAAATGTCGCTAGTTCGGCATGATCGGAGTATTCGTTTTTGGTGACAAAAATAGAAATCTACAATTTTTAGTGAAAATGGTTTTAAAATGTTTTTTTTAGGCCTGTCCAGAATGTCGCTAGTTTGGCATGACCGGGGTCACTGTTTTTGTGTCACGAAAATGAAGAAAAAAAATCAGCAATTTTTGGTGAAAATGGTTTTAAAACATTTTTTTTAGGCCTGTCCAAAATGTCGCTTTTTCGGCATGATCGGAGTCATCGTTTTTAGGGACAAAATAGAAATCTGCAATTTTTGGTGAAAATGGTTTTAAAATGTTTTTTTTAGGTCTGTCCAGAATGTCGATAGTTCGGCATGACCGGGGTCACTGTTTTTGTGTCACGAAATTGAGAAAAAATATCTGCAATTTTTTGTGAAAATGGTTCTACATTTTTTTTTTAGGCCTGTCCAGAATGTCGCTTTTTCGGCATGATCGGAGTCATCGTTTTTAGGGACAAAATAGAAATCTGCAATTTTTTGTGAAAATGGTTTTAAAATGTTTTTTTGGTCATGTCCAGAATGTCGATAGTTCGGTATGACCGGGGTCACTGTTTTTGTGTCAAAAAATGAAAAAAAGAAATCTGCAATTTTTTTTGAAAATGGTTCTAAAATGCTTTTTTTTAGGCCTGTCCAAAATGTCGCTAGTTCGGCATGATCGGAGTCATCGTTTTTGGTGACAAAAATAGAAATCTACAATTTTTTGTGAAAATGGTTTTAAAATGTTTTTTTAGGCCTGTCCAGAATGTCGATAGTTCGGCATGACCGGGGTCACTGTTTTTGTGTCACGAAAATGAGAAAAAAATATCTGCAATTTTTTGTGAAAATGGTTCTAAAAATTTTTTTTAGGCCTGTCCAGAATGTCGCTTTTTCGGCATGATCGGAGTCATCGTTTTTAGGGACAAAATAGAAATCTGCAATTTTTTGTGAAAATGGTTTTAAAATGTTTTTTTAGGCCTGTCCAGAATGTCGACAGTTCGGCTTGACCGGGGTCACTGTTTTTGTGTCACGAAAATGAAAAAAAAATATCTGCAATTTTTTGTGAAAATGGTTCTAAAAAATTTTTTTAGGCCTGTCCAGAATGTCGATAGTTCGGCATGACCGGGGTCACTGTTTTTGTGTCAAAAAATGAAAAAAAGAATTCTGAGCTTTTTTTGAAAATGGTTCTAAAATGCTTTTTTTTAGGCCTGTCCAAAATGTCGCTTTTTCGGCATGATCGGAGTCATCGTTTTTAGGGACAAAATAGAAATCTGCAATTTTTTGTGAAAATGGTTTTAAAATGTTTTTTTTAGGCCTGTCCAGAATGTCGATAGTTCGGCATGACCGGGGTCACTGTTTTTGTGTCAAAAAATGAAAAAAAGTATTCTGAGCTTTTTTTTGAAAATGGTTCTAAAATGCTTTTTTTTTAGGCCTGTCCAAAATGTCGCTAGTTCGGCATGATCGGAGTATTCGTTTTTGGTGACAAAAATAGAAATCTACAATTTTTAGTGAAAATGGTTTTAAAATGTTTTTTTTAGGCCTGTCCAGAATGTCGTTAGTTTGGCATGACCGGGGTCACTGTTTTTGTGTCACGAAAATGAAGAAAAAAAAATCAGCAATTTTTGGTGAAAATGGTTTTAAAAATTTTTTAGACCTGTCCAAAATGTCGCTAGTTCGGCATGATCGGAGTATTCGTTTTTGGTGACAAAAATAGAAATCTACAATTTTTAGTGAAAATGGTTTTAAAATGTTTTTTTTAGGCCTGTCCAGAATGTCGCTAGTTTGGCATGACCGGGGTCACTGTTTTTGTGTCACGAAAATGAAGAAAAAAAAATCAGCAATTTTTGGTGAAAATGGTTCTACATTTTTTTTTTAGGCCTGTCCAGAATGTCGCTTTTTCGGCATGATCGGAGTCATCGTTTTTAGGGACAAAATAGAAATCTGCAATTTTTTGTGAAAATGGTTTTAAAATGTTTTTTTTAGGCCTGTCCAGAATGTCGATAGTTCGGCATGACCGGGGTCACTGTTTTTGTGTCACAAAAATGAAAAAAAGATTTCTGAGCTTTTTTGTTGAAAATGGTTCTAAAATGCTTTTTTTTAGGCCTGTCCAAAATGTCGCTAGTTCGGCATGATCGGAGTCATCGTTTTTGGTGACAAAAATAGAAATCTACAATTTTTTGTGAAAATGGTTTTAAAATGTTTTTTTAGGCCTGTCCAGAATGTCGCTAGTTCGGCATGACCGGGGTCACTGTTTTTGTGTCACGAAAATGAAAAAAAAAAATCAGCAATTTCTGGTGAAAATGGTTCTAAATTTTTTTTAGGCCTGTCCAGAATGTCGCTTTTTCGGCATGATCGGAGTCATCTTTTTAGGGACAAAATAGAAATCTGCAATTTTTTGTGAAAATGGTTTTAAAATGTTTTTTTAGGCCTGTCCAGAATGTCGCTAGTTCGGCATGACCGGGGTCACTGTTTTTGTGTCACGAAAATGAAAAAAAATATCTGCAATTTTTTGGTGAAAATGGTTCTAAACATTTTTTTAGGCCTGTCCAGAATGTCGCTTTTTCGGCATGATCGGAGTCATCGTTTTTAGGGACAAAATAGAAATCTGCTATTTTTTGTGAAAATGGTTTTAAAATGTTTTTTTAGGCCTGTCCAGAATGTCGCTAGTTTGGCATGACCGGGGTCACTGTTTTTGTGTCACGAAAATGAAGAAAAAAAAATCAGCAATTTTTGGTGAAAATGGTTCTACATTTTTTTTTTAGGCCTGTCCAGAATGTCGCTTTTTCGGCATGATCGGAGTCATCGTTTTTAGGGACAAAATAGAAATCTGCAATTTTTTGTGAAAATGGTTTTAAAATGTTTTTTTTAGGCCTGTCCAGAATGTCGCTAGTTTGGCATGACCGGGGTCACTGTTTTTGTGTCACGAAAATGAAGAAAAAAAATCAGCCATTTTTGGTGAAAATGGTTTTGTAATTTTTCTTTAGGCCTGTCCAAAATGTCGCTAGTTCGGCATGATCGGAGTCATCGTTTTTGGTGACAAAAATAGAAATCTACAATTTTTTGTGAAAATGGTTTTAAAATGTTTTTTTTAGGCCTGTCCAGAATGTCGCTAGTTCGGCATAACCGGGGTCACTGTTTTTGTGTCAAAAAATGAAAAAATAATTCTGAGCTTTTTTTTTGAAAATGGTTCTAAAATGCTTTTTTTTTAGGCCTGTGTAAAATGTCGCTAGTTCGGCATGATCGGAGTCATCGTTTTTGGTGACAAAATAGAAATCTACAATTTTTTGTGAAAATGGTTTTAAAATGTTTTTTTTAGGCCTGTCCAGAATGTCGCTAGTTCGGCATGACCGGGGTCACTGTTTTTGTGTCACGAAAATGAAGAAAAAAAAATCAGCAATTCTTGGTGAAAATGGTTTTAAAATGTTTTTTTTTAGGCCTGTCCAGAATGTCGCTAGTTCGGCATGACCGGGGTCACTGTTTTTGTGTAAAAAAATGAAGAAAAAAAAATCAGCCATTTTTGGTGAAAATGGTTTTTAAACATTTTTTTAGGCCTGTCCAGAATGTCGGTTTTTCGGCATGATCGGAGTCATCGTTTTTAGGGACAAAATAGAAATCTGCAATTTTTTGTGAAAATGGTTCTAAAATTTTTTTTTAGGTCTGTCCAGAATGTCGCTTTTTTGGCATGATTGGAGTCATCGTTTTTAGGGACAAAATAGAAATCTGCAATTTTTTGTGAAAATGGTTTTAAAATGTTTTTTTTAGGCCTGTCCAGAATGTCGATAGTTCGGCATGACCGGGGTCACTGTTTTTGTGTCAAAAAATGAAAAAAAGCATTCTGAGCTTTTTTTTGAAAATGGTTCTAAAATGCTTTTTTTTTAGGCCTGTCCAGAATGTCGCTAGTTCGGCATGACCGGGGTCACTGTTTTTGTGTCACGAAAATGAGAAAAAAATATCAGCCTTTTTTGTGAAAATGGTTCTAAAATTTTTTTTTAGGCCTGTCCAGAATGTCGCTAGTTCGGCATGACCGGGGTCACTGTTTTTGTGTAAAAAAATGAAGAAAAAAAAATCAGCCATTTTTGGTGAAAATGGTTTTTAAATTTTTTTTTAGGCCTGTCCAGAATGTCGCTTTTTCGGCATGATCGGAGTCATCGTTTTTAGGGACAAAATAGAAATCTGCAATTTTTGGTGAAAATGGTTTTAAAATGTTTTTTTAGGCCTGTCCAGAATGTCGATAGTTCGGCATGACCGGGGTCACTGTTTTTGTGTCACGAAAATGAGAAAAAAATATCTGCAATTTTTTGTGAAAATGGTTCTACATTTTTTTTTTAGGCCTGTCCAGAATGTCGCTTTTTCGGCATGATCGGAGTCATCGTTTTTAGGGACAAAATAGAAATCTGCAATTTTTTGTGAAAATGGTTTTAAAATGTTTTTTTTAGGCCTGTCCAGAATGTCGATAGTTCGGCATGACCGGGGTCACTGTTTTTGTGTCAAAAAATGAAAAAAGAATTCTGAGCTTTTTTTGTGAAAATGGTTCTAAAATGCTTTTTTTTTAGGCCTGTCCAAAATGTCGCTAGTTCGGCATGACCGGGGTCACTGTTTTTCTGTCACGAAAATGAAGAAAAAAAAATCTACAATTTTTTGTGAAAATGGTTTTAAAAATTTTTTTTAGACCTGTCCAGAATGTCGCTTTTTCGGCATGATCGGAGTCATCGTTTTTAGGGACAAAATAGAAATCTGCAATTTTTGGTGAAAATGGTTTTAAAATGTTTTTTTTAGGCCTGTCCAGAATGTCGATAGTTCGGCATGACCGGGGTCACTGTTTTTGTGTCACGAAAATGAGGAAAAAATATCTGCAATTTTTGCTGAAAATGGTTCAAAAATTTTTTTAGGCCTGTCCAGAATGTTGCTTTTTCGGCATGATCGGAGTCATCGTTTTTAGGGACAAAATAGAAATCTGCAATTTTTTGTGAAAATGGTTTTAAAATGTTTTTTTTAGGCCTGTCCAGAATGTCGATAGTTCGGTATGACCGGGGTCACTGTTTTTGTGTCAAAAAATGAAGAAAAAAAAATCAGCCATTTTTGGTGAAAATGGTTTTTAAATTTTTTTTAGGCCTGTCCAGAATGTCACTTTTCGGCATGATCGGAGTCATCGTTTTTAGGGACAAAATAGAAATCTGCAATTTTTTGTGAAAATGGTTTTAAAATGTTTTTTTTAGGCCTGTCCAGAATGTCGATAGTTCGGTATGACCGGGGTCACTGTTTTTGTGTCAAAAAATGAAGAAAAAAAAATCTGCAATTTTTGGTGAAAATGGTTTTTAAATTTTTTTTAGGCCTGTCCAGAATGTCGCTTTTTCGGCATGATCGGAGTCATCGTTTTTAGGGACAAAATAGAAATCTGCAAATTTTTGTGAAAATGGTTTTAAAATGTTTTTTTAGGCCTGTCCAGAATGTCGATAGTTCGTCATGACCGGGGTCACTGTTTTTGTGTCACGAAAATGAGAAAAAAATATCTGCAATTTTTTGTGAAAATGGTTCTACATTTTTTTTTTAGGCCTGTCCAGAATGTCGCTTTTTCGGCATGATCGGAGTCATCGTTTTTAGGGACAAAATAGAAATCTGCAATTTTTTGTGAAAATGGTTTTAAAATATTTTTTAGGCCTGTCCAGAATGTCGATAGTTCGGCATGACCGGGGTCACTGTTTTTGTGTCACGAAAATGAAAAAAAAATATCAGCCATTTTTGGTGAAAATGGTTTTAAAAACATTTTTTAGGCCTGTCCAGAATGTCGATAGTTCGGCATGACCGGGGTCACTGTTTTTGTGTCAAAAATGAAAAAAAGAATTCTGAGCTTTTTTGTTGAAAATGGTTCTAAAATGCTTTTTTTTAGGCCTGTCCAAAATGTCGCTTGTTCGGCATGATCGGAGTCATCGTTTTTGGTGACAAAATAGAAATCTACAATTTTTGTGAAAATGGTTTTAAAATGTTTTTTTAGGCCTGTCCAGAATGTCGATAGTTCGGCATGACCGGGGTCACTGTTTTTGTGTCACGAAAATGAAAAAAAATATCTGCAATTTTTTTGGAAAATGGTTCTAAATTTTTTTTTTAGGCCTGTCCAGAATGTCGCTTTTTCGGCATGATCGGAGTCATCGTTTTTAGGGACAAAATAGAAATCTGCAATTTTTTGTGAAAATGGTTTTAAAATGTTTTTTTTTAGGCCTGTCCAGAATGTCGCTACTTCGGCATAACCGGGGTCACTGTTTTTGTGTCACGAAAATGAAGAAAAAAAAATCAGCAATTTTTGGTGAAAATGGTTTTTACATTTTTTTTTAGGCCTGTCCAGAATGTCGCTTTTTCGGCATGATCGGAGTCATCGTTTTTAGGGACAAAATAGAAATCTGCAATTTTTTGTGAAAATGGTTTTAAAATGTTTTTTTAGGCCTGTCCAGAATGTCGATAGTTCGGCATGACCGGGGTCACTGTTTTTGTGTCACGAAAATGAAAAAAAAATATCTGCAATTTTTTGTGAAAATGGTTCTACATTTTTTTTTTTGGCCTGTCCAGAATGTCGCTTTTTCGGCATGATCGGAGTCATCGTTTTTAGGGACAAAATAGAAATCTGCAATTTTTTGTGAAAATGGTTTTAAAATGTTTTTTTAGGCATGTCCAGAATGTCGATAGGTTGGTATGACCGGGGTCACATTTTTTGTGTCAAAAAATGAAGAAAAAAAAATCTGCCATTTTTGGTGAAAATGGTTTTAAAAACATTTTTTAGGCCTGTCCAGAATGTCGATAGTTCGGCATGATCGGAGTCACTGTTTTTGTGTCAAAAATGAAAAAATAATTCTGAGCTTTTTTTTGAAAATGGTTCTAAAATGCTTTTTTTTAGGCCTGTCCAAAATGTCGCTAGTTCGGCATGACCGGAGTCACTGTTTTTGTGTCACGAAAATGAAGAAAAAAAAATCAGCAATTTTTTGTGAAAATGGTTTTTACATTTTTTTTAGACCTGTCCAGAATGTCGCTTTTTCAGCATGATCGGAGTCAGCGTTTTTAGGGACAAAATAGAAATCTGCAATTTTTGGTGAAAATGGTTTTAAAATGTTTTTTTAGGCCTGTCCAGAATGTCGATAGTTCGGCATGACCGGGGTCACTGTTTTTGTGTCACGAAAATGAGAAAAAAATATCTGCAATTTTTTGTGAAAATGGTTCTACATTTTTTTTTAGGCCTGTCCAGAATGTCGCTTGTTTCGGCATGATCGGAGTCATCGTTTTTAGGGACAAAATAGAAATCTGCAATTTTTTGTGAAAATGGTTTTAAAATGTTTTTTTAGGCCTGTCCAGAATGTCGATAGTTCGGCATGACCGGGGTCACTGTTTTTGTGTCAAAAAATGAAAAAAAGAATTCTGAGCTTTTTTTGTGAAAATGGTTCTAAAATGCTTTTTTTTAGGCCTGTCCAAAATGTCGCTTTTTCGGCATGATCGGAGTCATCGTTTTTAGGGACAAAATAGAAATCTGCAATTTTTTGTGAAAATGGTTTTAAAATGTTTTTTTAGGCCTGTCCAGAATGTCGATAGTTCGGCATGACCGGGGTCACTGTTTTTGTGTCAAAAAATGAAAAAAGAATTCTGAGCTTTTTTTTGAAAATGGTTCTAAAATGCTTTTTTTTAGGCCTGTCCAAAATGTCGCTAGTTCGGCATGATCGGAGTATTCGTTTTTGGTGACAAAAATAGAAATCTACAATTTTTAGTGAAAATGGTTTTAAAATGTTTTTTTTTAGGCCTGTCCAGAATGTCGCTAGTTTGGCATGATCGGAGTCAGCGTTTTTAGGGACAAAATAGAAATCTGCAATTTTTGTGAAAATGGTTTTAAAATGTTTTTTTAGGCCTGTCCAGAATGTCGATAGGTCGGTATGACCGGGGTCACATTTTTTGTGTCAAAAAATGAAGAAAAAAAAATCAGCCATTTTTGGTGAAAATGGTTTTAAAAACATTTTTTAGGCCTGTCCAGAATGTCGATAGTTCGGCATGACCGGGGTCACTGTTTTTGTGTCAAAAAATGAAAAAAAGAATTCTGAGCTTTTTTTTGAAAATGGTTCTAAAATGCTTTTTTTTTAGGCCTGTCCAAAATGTCGCTAGTTCGGCATGATCGGAGTCATCGTTTTTGGTGACAAAAATAGAAATCTACAATTTTTGTGAAAATGGTTTTAAAATGTTTTTTTAGGCCTGTCCAGAATGTCGATAGTTCGGCATGACCGGGGTCACTGTTTTTGTGTCACGAAAATGAGAAAAAAATATCTGCAATTTTTTGTGAAAATGGTTCTAAAAATTTTTTTAGGCCTGTCCAGAATGTCGCTTTTTCGGCATGATCGGAGTCATCGTTTTTAGGGACAAAATAGAAATCTGCAATTTTTGTGAAAATGGTTTTAAAATGTTTTTTTAGGCCTGTCCAGAATGTCGATAGTTCGGCATGACCGGGGTCACTGTTTTTGTGTCAAAAAATGAAAAAAAGAATTCTGAGCTTTTTTTGTGAAAATGGTTCTAAAATGCTTTTTTTTTAGGCCTGTCCAAAATGTCGCTAGTTCGGCATGATCGGAGTCATTCGTTTTTGGTGACAAAATAGAAATCTACAATTTTTGTGAAAATGGTTTTAAAATGTTTTTTAGGCCTGTCCAGAATGTCGCTAGTTCGGCATGACCGGGGTCACTGTTTTTGTGTCAAAAAATGAAAAAAAAAATTCTGAGCTTTTTTTGTGAAAATGGTTCTAAAATGCTTTTTTTTAGGCCTGTCCAAAATGTCGCTTAGTTCGGCATGATCGGAGTAATCGTTTTTGGTGACAAAAATAGAAATCTACAATTTTTAGTGAAAATGGTTTTAAAATGTTTTTTTAGGCCTGTCCAGAATGTCGCTAGTTTGGCATGATCGGAGTCAGCGTTTTTAGGGACAAAATAGAAATCTGCAATTTTTTGTGAAAATGGTTTTAAAATGTTTTTTTAGGCATGTCCAGAATGTCGATAGGTCGGTATGACCGGGGTCACATTTTTGTGTCAAAAATGAAGAAAAAAATCAGCCATTTTTGGTGAAAATGGTTTTAAAAACATTTTTTAGGCCTGTCCAGAATGTCGATAGTTCGGCATGACCGGGGTCACTGTTTTTGTGTCAAAAAATGAAAAAAAGAATTCTGAGCTTTTTTTTTGAAAATGGTTCTAAAATGCTTTTTTTTAGGCCTGTCCAAAATGTCGCTAGTTCGGCATGATCGGAGTCATCGTTTTTGGTGACAAAATAGAAATCTACAATTTTTGTGAAAATGGTTTTAAAATGTTTTTTTAGGCCTGTCCAGAATGTCGATAGTTCGGCATGACCGGGGTCACTGTTTTTGTGTCACGAAAATGAGAAAAAATATCTGCAATTTTTTGTGAAAATGGTTCTAAAAATTTTTTTTAGGCCTGTCCAGAATGTCGCTTTTTCGGCATGATCGGAGTCATCGTTTTTAGGGACAAAATAGAAATCTGCAATTTTTGTGAAAATGGTTTTAAAATGTTTTTTTAGGCCTGTCCAGAATGTCGATAGTTCGGCATGACCGGGGTCACTGTTTTTGTGTCAAAAAATGAAAAAAGAATTCTGAGCTTTTTTGTGAAAATGGTTCTAAAATGCTTTTTTTTAGGCCTGTCCAAAATGTCGCTAGTTCGGCATGATCGGAGTCATCGTTTTTGGTGACAAAAATAGAAATCTACAATTTTTAGTGAAAATGGTTTTAAAATGTTTTTTTAGGCCTGTCCAGAATGTCGCTAGTTCGGCATGACCGGGGTCACTGTTTTTGTGTCAAAAATGAAAAAAAGAATTCTGAGCTTTTTTTGTGAAAATGGTTCTAAAATGCTTTTTTTTAGGCCTGTCCAAAATGTCGCTTGTTCGGCATGATCGGAGTATTCGTTTTTGGTGACAAAATAGAAATCTACAATTTTTGTGAAAATGGTTTTAAAATGTTTTTTTAGGCCTGTCCAGAATGTCGCTAGTTTGGCATGATCGGAGTCAGCTGTTTTAGGGACAAAATAGAAATCTGCAATTTTTTGTGAAAATGGTTTTAAAATGTTTTTTTAGGCCTGTCCAGAATGTCGATAGGTCGGCATGACCGGAGTCACATTTTTGTGTCAAAAATGAAGAAAAAAAATCAGCCATTTTTGGTGAAAATGGTTTTAAAAACTTTTTTTAGGCCTGTCCAGAATGTCGATAGTTCGGCATGACCGGGGTCACTGTTTTTGTGTCAAAAATGAAAAAAAGAATTCTGAGCTTTTTTGTTGAAAATGGTTCTAAAATGCTTTTTTTTAGGCCTGTCCAAAATGTCGCTAGTTCGGCATGATCGGAGTCATCGTTTTTGGTGACAAAAATAGAAATCTACAATTTTTGTGAAAATGGTTTTAAAATGTTTTTTTAGGCCTGTCCAGAATGTCGATAGTTCGGCATGACCGGGGTCACTGTTTTTGTGTCACGAAAATGAGAAAAAAATATCTGCAATTTTTTGTGAAAATGGTTCTAAAAATTTTTTTAGGCCTGTCCAGAATGTCGCTTTTTCGGCATGATCGGAGTCATCGTTTTTAGGGACAAAATAGAAATCTGCAATTTTTGTGAAAATGGTTTTAAAATGTTTTTTTAGGCCTGTCCAGAATGTCGATAGTTCGGCATGACCGGGGTCACTGTTTTTGTGTCAAAAAATGAAAAAAAGAATTCTGAGCTTTTTTGTGAAAATGGTTCTAAAATGCTTTTTTTTAGGCCTGTCCAAAATGTCGCTAGTTCGGCATGATCGGAGTATTCGTTTTTGGTGACAAAATAGAAATCTACAATTTTTAGTGAAAATGGTTTTAAAATGTTTTTTTAGGCCTGTCCAGAATGTCGCTAGTTTGGCATGACCGGGGTCACTGTTTTTGTGTCACGAAAATGAAGAAAAAAAATCAGCAATTTTTTGTGAAAATGGTTCTTACATTTTTTTTAGACCTGTCCAGAATGTCGCTTTTTCAGCATGATCGGAGTCATCGTTTTTAGGGACAAAATAGAAATCTGCAATTTTTGGTGAAAATGGTTTTAAAATATTTTTTTAGGCCTGTCCAGAATGTCGATAGTTCGGCATGACCGGGGTCACTGTTTTTGTGTCACGAAAATGAGAAAAAATATCTGCAATTTTTTGTGAAAATGGTTCTAAATTTTTTTTTAGGCCTGTCCAGAATGTCGCTTTTTCGGCATGATCGGAGTCATCGTTTTTAGGGACAAAATAGAAATCTGCAATTTTTTGTGAAAATGGTTTTAAAATGTTTTTTAGGCCTGTCCAGAATGTCGATAGTTCGGCATG
The DNA here is from genome assembly GCF_905237065.1 of Salmo salar. Lineage (NCBI taxonomy): Eukaryota > Metazoa > Chordata > Actinopteri > Salmoniformes > Salmonidae > Salmo > Salmo salar. Next base: position 40,122 of record NW_025549168.1, on the reverse strand, counting down.
ACCGGGGTCACTGTTTTTGTGTCACGAAAATGAAAAAAAAATATCTGCAATTTTTTGTGAAAATGGTTCTAAATTTTTTTTAGGCCTGTCCAGAATGTCGCTTGTTTCGGCATGATCGGAGTCATCGTTTTTAGGGACAAAATAGAAATCTGCAATTTTTTGTGAAAATGGTTTTAAAATGTTTTTTTTAGGCCTGTCCAGAATGTCGATAGTTCGGCATGACCGGGGTCACTGTTTTTGTGTCAAAAAATGAAAAAAAGAATTCTGAGCTTTTTTGTGAAAATGGTTCTAAAATGCTTTTTTTTTAGGCCTGTCCAAAATGTCGCTTTTCGGCATGATCGGAGTCATCGTTTTTAGGGACAAAATAGAAATCTGCAATTTTTTGTGAAAATGGTTTTAAAATGTTTTTTTAGGCCTGTCCAGAATGTCGATAGTTCGGCATGACCGGGGTCACTGTTTTTGTGTCAAAAATGAAAAAAAAATTCTGAGCCTTTTTGTGAAAATGGTTCTAAAATGCTTTTTTTTAGGCCTGTCCAAAATGTCGCTAGTTCGGCATGATCGGAGTATTCGTTTTTGGTGACAAAAATAGAAATCTACAATTTTTTGTGAAAATGGTTTTAAAATGTTTTTTTTAGGCCTGTCCAGAATGTCGCTAGTTTGGCATGATCGGAGTCAGCGTTTTTAGGGACAAAATAGAAATCTGCAATTTTTTGTGAAAATGGTTTTAAAATGTTTTTTTAGGCATGTCCAGAATGTCGATAGTTCGGTATGACCGGGGTCACTTTTTTTGTGTCAAAAAATGAAGAAAAAAAAATCAGCCATTTTTGGTGAAAATGGTTTTAAAAACATTTTTTAGGCCTGTCCAGAATGTCGATAGTTCGGCATGACCGGGGTCACTGTTTTTGTGTCAAAAAATGAAAAAAAGAATTCTGAGCTTTTTTTTTGAAAATGGTTCTAAAATGCTTTTTTTTAGGCCTGTCCAAAATGTCGCTTGTTCGGCATGATCGGAGTCATCGTTTTTGGTGACAAAAATAGAAATCTACAATTTTTTGTGAAAATGGTTTTAAAATGTTTTTTTAGGCCTGTCCAGAATGTCGATAGTTCGGCATGACCGGGGTCACTGTTTTTGTGTCAAAAAATGAAAAAAAGAATTCTGAGCTTTTTTGTGAAAATGGTTCTAAAATGCTTTTTTTTAGGCCTGTCCAAAATGTCGCTAGTTCGGCATGATCGGAGTCATTCGTTTTTGGTGACAAAAATAGAAATCTACAATTTTTAGTGAAAATGGTTTTAAAATGTTTTTTTAGGCCTGTCCAGAATGTCGCTAGTTTGGCATGATCGGAGTCAGCGTTTTTAGGGACAAAATAGAAATCTGCAATTTTTTGTGAAAATGGTTTTAAAATGTTTTTTTAGGCCTGTCCAGAATGTCGATAGTTCGGTATGACCGGGGTCACATTTTTGTGTCAAAAATGAAGAAAAAAATCTGCCATTTTTGGTGAAAATGGTTTTAAAAACATTTTTTAGGCCTGTCCAGAATGTCGATAGTTCGGCATGACCGGGGTCACTGTTTTTGTGTCAAAAATGAAAAAAGAATTCTGAGCTTTTTTTTTGAAAATGGTTCTAAAATGCTTTTTTTTAGGCCTGTCCAAAATGTCGCTTTTTCGGCATGATCGGAGTCATCGTTTTTGGTGACAAAAATAGAAATCTACAATTTTTTGTGAAAATGGTTTTAAAATGTTTTTTTAGGCCTGTCCAGAATGTCGATAGTTCGGCATGACCGGGGTCACTGTTTTTGTGTCACGAAAATGAGAAAAAATATCTGCAATTTTTTGTGAAAATGGTTCTAAAATTTTTTTTAGGCCTGTCCAGAATGTCGCTTTTTCGGCATGATCGGAGTCATCGTTTTTAGGGACAAAATAGAAATCTGCAATTTTTGTGAAAATGGTTTTAAAATGTTTTTTTAGGCCTGTCCAGAATGTCGATAGTTCGGCATGACCGGGGTCACTGTTTTTGTGTCACGAAAATGAAGAAAAAAATCAGCAATTTTTGGTGAAAATGGTTCTAAATTTTTTTTAGGCCTGTCCAGAATGTCGCTTTTTCAGCATGATCGGAGTCATCGTTTTTAGGGACAAAATAGAAATCTGCAATTTTTGGTGAAAATGGTTTTAAAATGTTTTTTTTAGGCCTGTCCAGAATGTCGATAGTTCGGCATGACCGGGGTCACTGTTTTTGTGTCACGAAAATGAGAAAAAATATCTGCAATTTTTTGTGAAAATGGTTCTAAATTTTTTTTTAGGCCTGTCCAGAATGTCGCTTTTTCGGCATGATCGGAGTCATCGTTTTTAGGGACAAAATAGAAATCTGCAATTTTTGTGAAAATGGTTTTAAAATGTTTTTTTAGGCCTGTCCAGAATGACGATAGTTCGGCATGACCGGGGTCACTGTTTTTGTGTCACGAAAATGAAAAAAAATATCTGCAATTTTTTGTGAAAATGGTTCAACATTTTTTTTTTAGGCCTGTCCAGAATGTCGCTTTTTCGGCATGATCGGAGTCATCGTTTTTAGGGACAAAATAGAAATCTGCAATTTTTGTGAAAATGGTTTTAAAATGTTTTTTTAGGCCTGTCCAGAATGTCGATAGTTCGGCATGACCGGGGTCACTGTTTTTGTGTCACGAAAATGAAGAAAAAATCAGCCATTTTTGGTGAAAATGGTTTTAAAATTTTTTTAGGCCTGTCCAGAATGTCGATAGTTCGGCATGACCGGGGTCACTGTTTTTGTGTCAAAAATGAAAAAAGAATTCTGAGCTTTTTTGTGAAAATGGTTCTAAAATGCTTTTTTTTAGGCCTGTCCAGAATGTCGCTAGTTCGGCATGACCGGAGTCATCGTTTTTGGTGACAAAATAGAAATCTACAATTTTTTGTGAAAATGGTTTTAAAATGTTTTTTTTAGGCCTGTCCAGAATGTCGATAGTTCGGCATGACCGGGGTCACTGTTTTTGTGTCACGAAAATGAGAAAAATATCTGCAATTTTTGTGAAAATGGTTTTAAAATTTTTTTTTAGGCCTGTCCAGAATGTCGATAGTTCGGCATGATCGGGGTCACTGTTTTTGTGTCACAAAAATGAAAAAAAGAATTCTGAGCTTTTTTGTGAAAATGGTTCTAAAATGCTTTTTTTTAGGCCTGTCCAGAATGTCGCTTTTTCGGCATGATCGGAGTCATCGTTTTTGGTGACAAAATAGAAATCTACAATTTTTTGTGAAAATGGTTTTAAAATGTTTTTTTTAGGCCTGTCCAGAATGTCGATAGTTCGGCATGACCGGGGTCACTGTTTTTGTGTCACAAAATGAAAAAAGAATTCTGAGCTTTTTTGTGAAAATGGTTCTAAAATGCTTTTTTTTAGGCCTGTCCAAAATGTCGCTAGTTCGGCATGATCGGAGTCATTCGTTTTTGGTGACAAAAATAGAAATCTACAATTTTTAGTGAAAATGGTTTTAAAATGTTTTTTTAGGCCTGTCCAGAATGTCGCTAGTTTGGCATGATCGGAGTCAGCGTTTTTAGGGACAAAATAGAAATCTGCAATTTTTGTGAAAATGGTTTTAAAATGTTTTTTAGGCCTGTCCAGAATGTCGATAGTTCGGCATGACCGGGGTCACTTTTTTGTGTCAAAAATGAAGAAAAAAATCAGCCATTTTTGGTGAAAATGGTTTTAAAAACATTTTTTAGGCCTGTCCAGAATGTCGATAGTTCGGCATGACCGGGGTCACTGTTTTTGTGTCAAAAATGAAAAAAAGAATTCTGAGCATTTTTTGTTGAAAATGGTTCTAAAATGCTTTTTTTTAGGCCTGTCCAGAATGTCGCTATTTCGGCATGATCGGAGTCATCGTTTTTGGTGACAAAATAGAAATCTACAATTTTTGTGAAAATGGTTTTAAAATGTTTTTTTAGGCCTGTCCAGAATGTCGATAGTTCGGCATGACCGGGGTCACTGTTTTTGTGTCACGAAAATGAGAAAAAATATCTGCAATTTTTTGTGAAAATGGTTCTAAAATTTTTTTTAGGCCTGTCCAGAATGTCGCTTTTTCGGCATGATCGGAGTCATCGTTTTTAGGGACAAAATAGAAATCTGCAATTTTTGTGAAAATGGTTTTAAAATGTTTTTTTTAGGCCTGTCCAGAATGTCGATAGTTCGGCATGACCGGGGTCACTGTTTTTGTGTCACGAAAAATGAAAAAAAGAATTCTGAGCTTTTTTGTGAAAATGGTTCTAAAATGCTTTTTTTTAGGCCTGTCCAAAATGTCGCTTTTTCGGCATGATCGGAGTCATCGTTTTTGGTGACAAAATAGAAATCTACAATTTTTAGTGAAAATGGTTTTAAAATGTTTTTTTAGGCCTGTCCAGAATGTCGATAGTTCGGCATGACCGGGGTCACTGTTTTTGTGTCAAAAATGAAAAAGAATTCTGAGCTTTTTTGTGAAAATGGTTCTAAAATGCTTTTTTTTAGGCCTGTCCAAAATGTCGCTTTTTCGGCATGATCGGAGTCATCGTTTTTAGTGACAAAATAGAAATCTACAATTTTTGTGAAAATGGTTTTAAAATGTTTTTTTAGGCCTGTCCAGAATGTCGCTAGTTTGGCATGATCGGAGTCAGCGTTTTTAGTGACAAAATAGAAATCTGCAATTTTTTGTGAAAATGGTTCTAAAATGTTTTTTTAGGCATGTCCAGAATGTCGCTTGGTCGGCATGATCGGGGTCACGTTTTTAGTGTCAAAAATAAGAAAAAAATCTGCCATTTTTGGTGAAAATGGTTTTAAAAACTTTTTTTTAGGCCTGTCCAGAATGTCGATAGTTCGGCATGACCGGGGTCACTGTTTTTGTGTCAAAAAATGAAAAAAAGAATTCTGAGCTTTTTTGTTTGAAAATGGTTCTAAAATGCTTTTTTTTAGGCCTGTCCAAAATGTCGCTAGTTCGGCATGATCGGAGTCATCGTTTTTGGTGACAAAATAGAAATCTACAATTTTTGTGAAAATGGTTTTAAAATGTTTTTTTAGGCCTGTCCAGAATGTCGATAGTTCGGCATGACCGGGGTCACTGTTTTTGTGTCACGAAAATGAGAAAAAAATATCTGCAATTTTTTGTGAAAATGGTTCTAAAAATTTTTTTTAGGCCTGTCCAGAATGTCGCTTTTTCGGCATGATCGGAGTCATCGTTTTTAGGGACAAAATAGAAATCTGCAATTTTTGTGAAAATGGTTTTAAAATGTTTTTTTAGGCCTGTCCAGAATGTCGATAGTTCGGCATGACCGAGGTCACTGTTTTTGTGTCAAAAAATGAAAAAAAGAATTCTGAGCTTTTTTTGTGAAAATGGTTCTAAAATGCTTTTTTTTTAGGCCTGTCCAAAATGTCGCTATTTCGGCATGATCGGAGTCATCGTTTTTGGTGACAAAAATAGAAATCTACAATTTTTAGTGAAAATGGTTTTAAAATGTTTTTTTTAGGCCTGTCCAGAATGTCGCTAGTTTGGCATGACCGGGGTCACTGTTTTTGTGTCAAAAAATGAAAAAAAGAATTCTGAGCTTTTTTTGTGAAAATGGTTCTAAAATGTTTTTTTTAGGCCTGTCCAGAATGTCGCTTTTTCGGCATGATCGGAGTCATCGTTTTTGGTGACAAAAATAGAAATCTACAATTTTTAGTGAAAATGGTTTTAAAATGTTTTTTTAGGCCTGTCCAGAATGTCGCTAGTTTGGCATGATCGGAGTCAGCGTTTTTAGGGACAAAATAGAAATCTGCAATTTTTTGTGAAAATGGTTTTAAAATGTTTTTTTAGGCCTGTCCAGAATGTCGATAGTTCGGTATGACCGGGGTCACATTTTTTGTGTCAAAAAATGAAGAAAAAAAAATCAGCCATTTTTGGTGAAAATGGTTTTAAAAACATTTTTTAGGCCTGTCCAGAATGTCGATAGTTCGGCATGACCGGGGTCACTGTTTTTGTGTCAAAAAATGAAAAAAAGAATTCTGAGCTTTTTTTTTGAAAATGGTTCTAAAATGCTTTTTTTTAGGCCTGTCCAAAATGTCGCTAGTTCGGCATGATCGGAGTCATCGTTTTTGGTGACAAAAATAGAAATCTACAATTTTTTGTGAAAATGGTTTTAAAATGTTTTTTTTAGGCCTGTCCAGAATGTCGATAGTTCGGCATGACCGGGGTCACTGTTTTTGTGTCACGAAAATGAGAAAAAAATATCTGCAATTTTTTGTGAAAATGGTTCTAAAAATTTTTTTAGGCCTGTCCAGAATGTCGCTTTTTCGGCATGATCGGAGTCATCGTTTTTAGGGACAAAATAGAAATCTGCAATTTTTGTGAAAATGGTTTTAAAATGTTTTTTTAGGCCTGTCCAGAATGTCGATAGTTCGGCATGACCGAGGTCACTGTTTTTGTGTCAAAAAATGAAAAAAAGAATTCTGAGCTTTTTTTGTGAAAATGGTTCTAAAATGCTTTTTTTTAGGCCTGTCCAAAATGTCGCTAGTTCGGCATGATCGGAGTATTCGTTTTTGGTGACAAAAATAGAAATCTACAATTTTTAGTGAAAATGGTTTTAAAATGTTTTTTTTAGGCCTGTCCAGAATGTCGCTAGTTTGGCATGACCGGGGTCACTGTTTTTGTGTCACGAAAATGAAGAAAAAAATCAGCAATTTTTTGTGAAAATGGTTTTACATTTTTTTTAGACCTGTCCAGAATGTCGCTTTTTCAGCATGATCGGAGTCATCGTTTTTAGGGACAAAATAGAAATCTGCAATTTTTGGTGAAAATGGTTTTAAAATATTTTTTTAGGCCTGTCCAGAATGTCGATAGTTCGGCATGACCGGGGTCACTGTTTTTGTGTCACGAAAATGAGAAAAAATATCTGCAATTTTTTGTGAAAATGGTTCTACATGTTTTTTTAGGCCTGTCCAGAATGTCGCTTTTTCGGCATGATCGGAGTAATCGTTTTTAGGGACAAAATAGAAATCTGCAATTTTTTGTGAAAATGGTTTTAAAATGTTTTTTCAGGCCTGTCCAGAATGTCGATAGTTCGGCATGACCGGGGTCACTGTTTTTGTGTCACGAAAATGAGAAAAAAATATCTTCAATTTTTTGTGAAAATGGTTCTACATTTTTTTTTTAGGCCTGTCCAGAATGTCGCTTTTTCGGCATGATCGGAGTCATCATTTTTAGGGACAAAATAGAAATCTGCAATTTTTTGTGAAAATGGTTTTAAAATGTTTTTTTAGGCCTGTCCAGAATGTCGATAGTTCGGCATGACCGGGGTCACTGTTTTTGTGTCAAAAAATGAAAAAAGAATTCTGAGCTTTTTTGTGAAAATGGTTCTAAAATGCTTTTTTTTAGGCCTGTCCAAAATGTCGCTTTTTCGGCATGATCGGAGTCATCGTTTTTAGGGACAAAATAGAAATCTGCAATTTTTTGTGAAAATGGTTTTAAAATGTTTTTTTTAGGCCTGTCCAGAATGTCGATAGTTCGGCATGACCGGGGTCACTGTTTTTGTGTCAAAAAATGAAAAAAAGAATTCTGAGCTTTTTTGTGAAAATGGTTCTAAAATGCTTTTTTTTAGGCCTGTCCAGAATGTCGCTAGTTCGGCATGATCGGAGTATTCGTTTTTGGTGACAAAAATAGAAATCTACAATTTTTTGTGAAAATGGTTTTAAAATGTTTTTTTTTAGGCCTGTCCAGAATGTCGCTAGTTTGGCATGATCGGAGTCAGCGTTTTTAGGGACAAAATAGAAATCTGCAATTTTTTGTGAAAATGGTTTTAAAATGTTTTTTTAGGCCTGTCCAGAATGTCGATAGTTCGGCATGACCGGGGTCACATTTTTGTGTCAAAAATAAGAAAAAAATCAGCCATTTTTGGTGAAAATGGTTTTAAAACATTTTTTAGGCCTGTCCAGAATGTCGATAGTTCGGCATGACCGGGGTCACTGTTTTTGTGTCAAAAAATGAAAAAAAGAATTCTGAGCTTTTTTTTGAAAATGGTTCTAAAATGCTTTTTTTTTAGGCCTGTCCAAAATGTCGCTAGTTCGGCATGATCGGAGTCATCGTTTTTGGTGACAAAAATAGAAATCTACAATTTTTTGTGAAAATGGTTTTAAAATGTTTTTTTAGGCCTGTCCAGAATGTCGATAGTTCGGCATGACCGGGGTCACTGTTTTTGTGTCAAAAAATGAAAAAAAGAATTCTGAGCTTTTTTGTGAAAATGGTTCTAAAATGCTTTTTTTTAGGCCTGTCCAAAATGTCGCTAGTTCGGCATGATCGGAGTATTCGTTTTTGGTGACAAAAATAGAAATCTACAATTTTTAGTGAAAATGGTTTTAAAATGTTTTTTTTAGGCCTGTCCAGAATGTCGCTAGTTTGGCATGATCGGAGTCAGCGTTTTTAGGGACAAAATAGAAATCTGCAATTTTTTGTGAAAATGGTTTTAAAATGTTTTTTTAGGCCTGTCCAGAATGTCGATAGGTCGGTATGACCGGGGTCACATTTTTGTGTCAAAAATGAAGAAAAAAAATCAGCCATTTTTGGTGAAAATGGTTTTTAAACATTTTTTTAGGCCTGTCCAGAATGTCGATAGTTCGGCATGACCGGGGTCACTGTTTTTGTGTCAAAAAATGAAAAAAAGAATTCTGAGCTTTTTTTTGAAAATGGTTCTAAAATGCTTTTTTTTAGGCCTGTCCAAAATGTCGCTAGTTCGGCATGATCGGAGTCATCGTTTTTGGTGACAAAAATAGAAATCTACAATTTTTTGTGAAAATGGTTTTAAAATGTTTTTTTTTAGGCCTGTCCAGAATGTCGATAGTTCGGCATGACCGGGGTCACTGTTTTTGTGTCACGAAAATGAGAAAAAATATCTGCAATTTTTTGTGAAAATGGTTCTAAAATTTTTTTTAGGCCTGTCCAGAATGTCGCTTTTTCGGCATGATCGGAGTCATCGTTTTTAGGGACAAAATAGAAATCTGCAATTTTTGTGAAAATGGTTTTAAAATGTTTTTTTAGGCCTGTCCAGAATGTCGATAGTTCGGCATGACCGGGGTCACTGTTTTTGTGTCACGAAAATGAAGAAAAAAATCTAGCAATTTTTTGTGAAAATGGTTCTAAATTTTTTTTAGGCCTGTCCAGAATGTCGCTTTTTCAGCATGATCGGAGTCATCGTTTTTAGGGACAAAATAGAAATCTGCAATTTTTGGTGAAAATGGTTTTAAAATGTTTTTTTTTAGGCCTGTCCAGAATGTCGATAGTTCGGCATGACCGGGGTCACTGTTTTTGTGTCACGAAAATGAGAAAAAAATATCTGCAATTTTTTGTGAAAATGGTTCTACATTTTTTTTTAGGCCTGTCCAGAATGTCGCTTTTTCGGCATGATCGGAGTCATCGTTTTTAGGGACAAAATAGAAATCTGCAATTTTTTGTGAAAATGGTTTTAAAATGTTTTTTTAGGCCTGTCCAGAATGTCGATAGTTCGGCATGACCGGGGTCACTGTTTTTGTGTCACGAAAATGAGAAAAAAATATCTGCAATTTTTGGTGAAAATGGTTCTACATTTTTTTTTAGGCCTGTCCAGAATGTCGCTTTTTCGGCATGATCGGAGTCATCGTTTTTAGGGACAAAATAGAAATCTGCAATTTTTTGTGAAAATGGTTTTAAAATGTTTTTTTAGGCCTGTCCAGAATGTCGATAGTTCGGTATGACCGGGGTCACTGTTTTTGTGTCAAAAATGAAGAAAAAAATCTGAGCCATTTTTGGTGAAAATGGTTTTTAAATTTTTTTTAGGCCTGTCCAGAATGTCGATAGTTCGGCATGACCGGAGTCACTGTTTTTGTGTCAAAAATGAAAAAAGAATTCTGAGCTTTTTTTTGAAAATGGTTCTAAAATGCTTTTTTTTAGGCCTGTCCAGAATGTCGCTAGTTCGGCATGATCGGAGTCATCGTTTTTGGTGACAAAATAGAAATCTACAATTTTTTGTGAAAATGGTTTTAAAATGTTTTTTTAGGCCTGTCCAGAATGTCGATAGTTCGGCATGACCGGGGTCACTGTTTTTGTGTCACGAAAATGAGAAAAAATATCTGCAATTTTTTGTGAAAATGGTTTTAAAAATTTTTTAGGCCTGTCCAGAATGTCGATAGTTCGGCATGACCGGGGTCACTGTTTTTGTGTCAAAAAATGAAAAAAAGAATTCTGAGCTTTTTTTGTGAAAATGGTTCTAAAATGCTTTTTTTTAGGCCTGTCCAGAATGTCGCTAGTTCGGCATGATCGGAGTCATCGTTTTTGGTGACAAAATAGAAATCTACAATTTTTTGTGAAAATGGTTTTAAAATGTTTTTTTAGGCCTGTCCAGAATGTCGATAGTTCGGCATGACCGGGGTCACTGTTTTTGTGTCAAAAATGAAAAAAGAATTCTGAGCTTTTTTTGTGAAAATGGTTCTAAAATGCTTTTTTTTAGGCCTGTCCAGAATGTCGCTAGTTCGGCATGATCGGAGTATTCGTTTTTGGTGACAAAAATAGAAATCTACAATTTTTAGTGAAAATGGTTTTAAAATGTTTTTTTAGGCCTGTCCAGAATGTCGCTAGTTCGGCATGATCGGAGTCAGCGTTTTTAGGGACAAAATAGAAAATCTGCAATTTTTTGTGAAAATGGTTTTAAAATGTTTTTTTAGGCCTGTCCAGAATGTCGATAGTTCGGCATGACCGGGGTCACATTTTTGTGTCAAAAATGAAGAAAAAAATCAGCCATTTTTGGTGAAAATGGTTTTAAAAACATTTTTTTAGGCCTGTCCAGAATGTCGATAGTTCGGCATGACCGGGGTCACTGTTTTTGTGTCAAAAAATGAAAAAAGAATTCTGAGCTTTTTTTGAAAATGGTTCTAAAATGCTTTTTTTTAGGCCTGTCCAAAATGTCGCTTAGTTCGGCATGATCGGAGTCATCGTTTTTGGTGACAAAAATAGAAATCTACAATTTTTTGTGAAAATGGTTTTAAAATGTTTTTTTAGGCCTGTCCAGAATGTCGATAGTTCGGCATGACCGGGGTCACTGTTTTTGTGTCACGAAAATGAGAAAAAATATCTGCAATTTTTTGTGAAAATGGTTCTAAAAAATTTTTTTAGGCCTGTCCAGAATGTCGCTTTTTCGGCATGATCGGAGTCATCGTTTTTAGGGACAAAATAGAAATCTGCAATTTTTTGTGAAAATGGTTTTAAAATGTTTTTTTAGGCCTGTCCAGAATGTCGATAGTTTGGCATGACCGGGGTCACTGTTTTTGTGTCACGAAAATGAAGAAAAAAAAATCAGCAATTTTTGGTGAAAATGGTTTTAAAATTTTTTTTTAGACCTGTCCAGAATGTCGCTTTTTCAGCATGATCGGAGTCATCGTTTTTAGGGACAAAATAGAAATCTGCAATTTTTGGTGAAAATGGTTTTAAAATGTTTTTTTTAGGCCTGTCCAGAATGTCGATAGTTCGGCATGACCGGGGTCACTGTTTTTGTGTCACGAAAATGAGAAAAAATATCTGCAATTTTTTGTGAAAATGGTTCTACATTTTTTTTTTAGGCCTGTCCAGAATGTCGCTTTTTCGGCATGATCGGAGTCATCGTTTTTAGGGACAAAATAGAAATCTGCAATTTTTTGTGAAAATGGTTTTAAAATGTTTTTTTAGGCCTGTCCAGAATGTCGATAGTTCGGCATGACCGGGGTCACTGTTTTTGTGTCACGAAAATGAGAAAAAAATATCTGCAATTTTTTGTGAAAATGGTTCTACATTTTTTTTTAGGCCTGTCCAGAATGTCGCTTTTTCGGCATGATCGGAGTCATCGTTTTTAGGGACAAAATAGAAATCTGCAATTTTTTGTGAAAATGGTTTTAAAATGTTTTTTTAGGCCTGTCCAGAATGTCGATAGTTCGGCATGACCGGGGTCACTGTTTTTGTGTCAAAAATGAAGAAAAAAATCAGCCATTTTTGGTGAAAATGGTTTTAAATTTTTTTTAGGCCTGTCCAGAATGACGATAGTTCGGCATGACCGGGGTCACTGTTTTTGTGTCAAAAAATGAAAAAAAGAATTCTGAGCTTTTTTTTGAAAATGGTTCTAAAATGCTTTTTTTTAGGCCTGTCCAAAATGTCGCTAGTTCGGCATGATCGGAGTCATCGTTTTTGGTGACAAAAATAGAAATCTACAATTTTTTGTGAAAATGGTTTTAAAATGTTTTTTTTAGGCCTGTCCAGAATGTCGATAGTTCGGCATGACCGGGGTCACTGTTTTTGTGTCACGAAAATGAGAAAAAATATCTGCAATTTTTTGTGAAAATGGTTTTGAAAATTTTTTTTTAGGCCTGTCCAGAATGACGATAGTTCGGCATGACCGGGGTCACTGTTTTTGTGTCAAAAATGAAAAAAAGAATTCTGAGCTTTTTTTGAAAATGGTTCTAAAATGCTTTTTTTTTAGGCCTGTCCAAAATGTTGCTTTTTTCGGCATGATCGGAGTTATCGTTTTTAGGGACAAAATAGAAATTGCAATTTTTTGTGAAAATGGTTTTAAAATGTTTTTTTTTTAGGCCTGTCCAGAATGTCGCTAGTTTGGCATGACCGGGGTCACTGTTTTTGTGTCACGAAAATGAAGAAAAAAAAATCAGCAATTTTTGTTGAAAATGATTTAAAAAAAATTTTTTAAACCTGTCCAGAATGTTGCTTTTTCAGCATGATCGGAGTCATCGTTTTTAGGGACAAAATAGAAATCTGCAATTTTTGGTGAAAATGGTTTTAAAATGTTTTTTTTAGGCCTGTCCAGAATGTCGATAGTTCGGCATGACCGGGGTCACTGTTTTTGTGTCACGAAAATGAGAAAAAAATATCTGCAATTTTTTGTGAAAATGGTTCTACATTTTTTTTTTAGGCCTGTCCAGAATGTCGCTTTTTCGGCATGATCGGAGTCATCGTTTTTAGAGACAAAATAGAAATCTGCAATTTTTTGTGAAAATGGTTTTAAATTTTTTTTTAGGCCTGTCCAGAATGTCGATAGTTCGGCATGACCGGGGTCACTGTTTTTGTGTCACGAAAATGAGAAAAAAATATCTGCAATTTTTTGTGAAAATGGTTTTAAAATGTTTTTTTTTTAAGCCTGTCCAGAATGTCGCTAGTTTGGCATGACCGGGGTCACTGTTTTTGTGTCACGAAAATGAAGAAAAAAAAATCAGCAATTTTTGTTGAAAATGATTTAAAAAATTTTTTTAAACCTGTCCAGAATGTTGCTTTTTCAGCATGATCGGAGTCATCGTTTTTAGGGACAAAATAGAAATCTGCAATTTTTGGTGAAAATGGTTTTAAAATGTTTTTTTTAGGCCTGTCCAGAATGACGATAGTTCGGCATGACCGGGGTCACTGTTTTTGTGTCAAAAAATGAAAAAAAGAATTCTGAGCTTTTTTTGAAAATGGTTCTAAAATGCTTTTTTTTAGGCCTGTCCAAAATGTCGCTAGTTCGGCATGATCGGAGTCATCGTTTTTGGTGACAAAAATAGAAATCTACAATTTTTTGTGAAAATGGTTTTAAAATGTTTTTTTTAGGCCTGTCCAGAATGTCGATAGTTCGGCATGACCGGGGTCACTGTTTTTGTGTCACGAAAATGAGAAAAAAATATCTGCAATTTTTTGTGAAAATGGTTTTGAAAATTTTTTTAGGCCTGTCCAGAATGACGATAGTTCGGCATGACCGGGGTCACTGTTTTTGTGTCAAAAAATGAAAAAAAGAATTCTGAGCTTTTTTTGAAAATGGTTCTAAAATGCTTTTTTTTTAGGCCTGTCCAAAATGTCGCTTTTTCGGCATGATCGGAGTTATCGTTTTTAGGGACAAAATAGAAATCTGCAATTTTTTGTGAAAATGGTTTTAAAATGTTTTTTTTTTAGGCCTGTCCAGAATGTCGCTAGTTTGGCATGACCGGGGTCACTGTTTTTGTGTCACGAAAATGAAGAAAAAAAAATCAGCAATTTTTGTTGAAAATGATTTTAAAAAAATTTTTAAACCTGTCCAGAATGTTGCTTTTTCAGCATGATCGGAGTCATCGTTTTTAGGGACAAAATAGAAATCTGCAATTTTTGGTGAAAATGGTTTTAAAATGTTTTTTTTAGGCCTGTCCAGAATGTCGATAGTTCGGCATGACCGGGGTCACTGTTTTTGTGTCACGAAAATGAGAAAAAAATATCTGCAATTTTTTGTGAAAATGGTTCTACATTTTTTTTTTAGGCCTGTCCAGAATGTCGCTTTTTCGGCATGATCGGAGTCATCGTTTTTAGAGACAAAATAGAAATCTGCAATTTTTTGTGAAAATGGTTTTTAATTTTTTTTTTAGGCCTGTCCAGAATGACGATAGTTCGGCATGACCGGGGTCACTGTTTTTGTGTCACGAAAATGAGAAAAAAATATCTGCAATTTTTTGTGAAAATGGTTTTAAAATGTTTTTTTTTTAAGCCTGTCCAGAATGTCGCTAGTTTGGCATGACCGGGGTCACTGTTTTTGTGTCACGAAAATGAAGAAAAAAAAATCAGCAATTTTTGTTGAAAATGATTTAAAAAATTTTTTTAAACCTGTCCAGAATGTTGCTTTTTCAGCATGATCGGAGTCATCGTTTTTAGGGACAAAATAGAAATCTGCAATTTTTGGTGAAAATGGTTTTAAAATGTTTTTTTTAGGCCTGTCCAGAATGTCGATAGTTCGGCATGACCGGGGTCACTGTTTTTGTGTCAAAAAATGAAAAAAGAATTCTGAGCTTTTTTTTTGAAAATGGTTCTAAAATGCTTTTTTTAGGCCTGTCCAGAATGTCGATAGTTCGGCATGACCGGGGTCACTGTTTTTGTGTCACGAAAATGAGAAAAAAATATCTGCAATTTTTTGTGAAAATGGTTCTACATTTTTTTTTTAGGCCTGTCCAGAATGTCGCTTTTTCGGCATGATCGGAGTCATCGTTTTTAGAGACAAAATAGAAATCTGCAATTTTTTGTGAAAATGGTTTTTAATTTTTTTTTAGGCCTGTCCAGAATGACGATAGTTCGGCATGACCGGGGTCACTGTTTTTGTGTCAAAAAATGAAAAAAAGAATTCTGAGCTTTTTTTTGAAAATGGTTCTAAAATGCTTTTTTTGTAGGCCTGTCCTAAATGTCGCTAGTTCGGCATGATCGGAGTCATCGTTTTTGGTGACAAAAATAGAAATCTACAATTTTTTGTGAAAATGGTTTTAAAATGTTTTTTTTAGGCCTGTCCAGAATGTCGATAGTTCGGCATGACCGGGGTCACTGTTTTTGTGTCACGAAAATGAGAAAAAAATATCTGCAATTTTTTGTGAAAATGGTTTTTAATTTTTTTTTTAGGCCTGTCCAGAATGACGATAGTTCGGCATGACCGGGGTCACTGTTTTTGTGTCAAAAAATGAAAAAAAATAATTCTGAGCTTTTTTTGAAAATGGTTCTAAAATGCTTTTTTTTTAGGCCTGTCCAAAATGTCGCTTTTTCGGCATGATCGGAGTCATCGTTTTTAGGGACAAAATAGAAATCTGCAATTTTTTGTGAAAATGGTTTTTAAATTTTTTTTTAGGCCTGTCCAGAATGACGATAGTTCGGCATGACCGGGGTCACTGTTTTTGTGTCAAAAAATGAAAAAGAATTCTGAGCTTTTTTGAAAATGGTTCTAAAATGCTTTTTTTTAGGCCTGTCCAAAATGTCGCTAGTTCGGCATGATCGGAGTATTCGTTTTTGGTGACAAAAATAGAAATCTACAATTTTTAGTGAAAATGGTTTTAAAATGTTTTTTTTAGGCCTGTCCAGAATGTCGCTAGTTTGGCATGACCGGGGTCACTGTTTTTGTGTCACGAAAATGAATAAAAAAAATCAGCAATTTTTGGTGAAAATGGTTTTACATTTTTTTTTTAGACCTGTCCAGAATGTCGCTTTTTCAGCATGATCGGAGTCATCGTTTTTAGGGACAAAATAGAAATCTGCAATTTTTGGTGAAAATGGTTTTAAAATGTTTTTTTTAGGCCTGTCCAGAATGTCGATAGTTCGGCATGACCGGGGTCACTGTTTTTGTGTCACGAAAATGAGAAAAAAATATCTGCAATTTTTTGTGAAAATGGTTCTACATTTTTTTTTTAGGCCTGTCCAGAATGTCGCTTTTTCGGCATGATCGGAGTCATCGTTTTTAGGGACAAAATAGAAATCTGCAATTTTTTGTGAAAATGGTTTTTAAATTTTTTTTTAGGCCTGTCCAGAATGACGATAGTTCGGCATGACCGGGGTCACTGTTTTTGTGTCAAAAAATGAAAAAAAGAATTCTGAGCTTTTTTTTTGAAAATGGTTCTAAAATGCTTTTTTTGTAGGCCTGTCCTAAATGTCGCTAGTTCGGCATGATCGGAGTCATCGTTTTTGGTGACAAAAATAGAAATCTACAATTTTTTGTGAAAATGGTTTTAAAATGTTTTTTTAGGCCTGTCCAGAATGTCGATAGTTCGGCATGACCGGGGTCACTGTTTTTGTGTCACGAAAATGAGAAAAAATATCTGCAATTTTTTGTGAAAATGGTTTTAAATTTTTTTTAGGCCTGTCCAGAATGACGATAGTTCGGCATGACCGGGGTCACTGTTTTTGTGTCAAAAAATGAAAAAAGAATTCTGAGCTTTTTGTGAAAATGGTTCTAAAATGCTTTTTTTTTAGGCCTGTCCAAAATGTCGCTAGTTCGGCATGATCGGAGTCATCGTTTTTGGTGACAAAAAATGAAAAAAAGAAGTCTGAGCTTTTTTTGAAAATGGATCTAAAATGCTTTTTTTTAGGCCTGTCCAAAATGTCGCTTGTTTCGGCATGATCGGAGTCATCGTTTTTAGGGACAAAATAGAAATCTGCAATTTTTTGTGAAAATGGTTTTAAAATGTTTTTTTTAGGCCTGTCCAGAATGTCGATAGTTCCGCATGACCGGGGTCACTGTTTTTGTGTCAAAAAATGAAAAAAAACAATTCTGAGCTTTTTTTTTGAAAATGGTTCTAAAATGCTTTTTTTTAGGCCTGTCCAAAATGTCGCTAGTTCGGCATGATCGGAGTATTCGTTTTTGGTGACAAAATAGAAATCTACAATTTTTAGTGAAAATGGTTTTAAAATGTTTTTTTTAGGCCTGTCCAGAATGTCGCTAGTTTGGCATGACCGGGGTCACTGTTTTTGTGTAACGAAAATGAGAAAAAAATATCTGCAATTTTTTGTGAAAATGGTTCTACATTTTTTTTTTAGGCCTGTCCAGAATGTCGCTTTTTCGGCATGATCGGAGTCATCGTTTTTAGGGACAAAATAGAAATCTGCAATTTTTGTGAAAATGGTTTTAAATTTTTTTTAGGCCTGTCCAGAATGTCGATAGTTCGGCATGACCGGGGTCACTGTTTTTGTGTCACAAAATGAAAAAAGAATTCTGAGCTTTTTTGTTGAAAATGGTTCTAAAATGCTTTTTTTAGGCCTGTCCAGAATGTCGCTTTTTCGGCATGATCGGAGTCATCGTTTTTAGGGACAAAATAGAAATCTGCAATTTTTTGTGAAAATGGTTTTTAAATTTTTTTTTAGGCCTGTCCAGAATGACGATAGTTCGGCATGACCGGGGTCACTGTTTTTGTGTCAAAAAATGAAAAAAAGAATTCTGAGCTTTTTTTTGAAAATGGTTCTAAAATGCTTTTTTGTAGGCCTGTCCAAATGTCGCTAGTTCGGCATGATCGGAGTCATCGTTTTTGGTGACAAAAATAGAAATCTACAATTTTTTGTGAAAATGGTTTTAAAATGTTTTTTTAGGCCTGTCCAGAATGTCGATAGTTCGGCATGACCGGGGTCACTGTTTTTGTGTCACGAAAATGAGAAAAAATATCTGCAATTTTTGTGAAAATGGTTTTAAATTTTTTTAGGCCTGTCCAGAATGTCGCTAGTTTGGCATGACCGGGGTCACTGTTTTTGTGTCACGAAAATGAAGAAAAAAAAACGAGCAATTTTTGGTGAAAATGGTTTTACATTTTTTTTTTGACCTGTCCAGAACGTCGCTTTTTCAGCATGATCGGAGTCATCGTTTTTAGGGACAAAATAGAAATCTGCAATTTTTGGTGAAAATGGTTTTAAAATGTTTTTTTTAGGCCTGTCCAGAATGTCGATAGTTCGGCATGACCGGGGTCACTGTTTTTGTGTCACGAAAATGAGAAAAAAATATCTGCAATTTTTTGTGAAAATGGTTCTACATTTTTTTTTTAGACCTGTCCAGAATGTCGCTTTTTCAGCATGATCGGAGTCATCGTTTTTAGGGACAAAATAGAAATCTGCAATTTTTGGTGAAAATGGTTTTAAAATTTTTTTTAGGCCTGTCCAGAATGTCGATAGTTCGGCATGACCGGGGTCACTGTTTTTGTGTCAAAAAATGAAAAAAACAATTCTGAGCTTTTTTTTTGAAAATGGTTCTAAAATGCTTTTTTTTAGGCCTGTCCAAAATGTCGCTAGTTCGGCATGATCGGAGTCATCGTTTTTGGTGACAAAAATAGAAATCTACAATTTTTAGTGAAAATGGTTTTAAAATGTTTTTTTAGGCCTGTCCAGAATGTCGCTAGTTTGGCATGACCGGGGTCACTGTTTTTGTGTCACGAAAATGAAGAAAAAAATCAGCAATTTTTGGTGAAAATGGTTTTACAATTTTTTTTAGACCTGTCCAGAATGTCGCTTTTTCGGCATGATCGGAGTCATCGTTTTTAGGGACAAAATAGAAATCTGCAATTTTTGGTGAAAATGGTTTTAAAATGTTTTTTTAGGCCTGTCCAGAATGTCGATAGTTCGGCATGATCGGGTCACTGTTTTTGTGTCACGAAAATGAGAAAAATATCTGCAATTTTTTGGTGAAAATGGTTTTAAATTTTTTTTAGGCCTGTCCAGAATGTCGCTAGTTCGGCATGACCGGGGTCACTGTTTTTGTGTCACGAAAATGAAGAAAAAAATCTGCAATTTTTTGTGAAAATGGTTCTACATTTTTTTTTTAGGCCTGTCCAGAATGTCGCTAGTTCGGCATGATCGGAGTCATCGTTTTTGGTGACAAAAATAGAAATCTACAATTTTTTGTGAAAATGGTTTTAAAATGTTTTTTTAGGCCTGTCCAGAATGTCGATAGTTCGGCATGACCGGGGTCACTGTTTTTGTGTCACGAAAATGAGAAAAAAATATCTGCAATTTTTTGTGAAAATGGTTTTTAATTTTTTTTTTAGGCCTGTCCAGAATGACGATAGTTCGGCATGACCGGGGTCACTGTTTTTGTGTCAAAAAATGAAAAAAAGAAGTCTGAGCTTTTTTTGAAAATGGTTCTAAAATGCTTTTTTTTTTGGCCTGTCCAAAATGTCGCTATTTCGGCATGATCGGAGTCATCGTTTTTAGGGACAAAATAGAAATCTGCAATTTTTTGTGAAAATGGTTTTAAAATGTTTTTTTTAGGCCTGTCCAGAATGTCGATAGTTCGGCATGACCGGGGTCACTGTTTTTGTGTCAAAAAATGAAAAAAACAATTCTGAGCTTTTTTTTTGAAAATGGTTCTAAAATGCTTTTTTTTAGGCCTGTCCAAAATGTCGCTAGTTCGGCATGATCGGAGTATTCGTTTTTGGTGACAAAAATAGAAATCTACAATTTTTAGTGAAAATGGTTTTAAAATGTTTTTTTTAGGCCTGTCCAGAATGTCGCTAGTTTGGCATGACCGGGGTCACTGTTTTTGTGTCACGAAAATGAAGAAAAAAAAATCAGCAATTTTTGGTGAAAATGGTTTTACATTTTTTTTTAGACCTGTCCAGAATGTCGCTTTTTCAGCATGATCGGAGTCATCGTTTTTAGGGACAAAATAGAAATCTGCAATTTTTGGTGAAAATGGTTTTAAAATTTTTTTTTTAGGCCTGTCCAGAATGTCGATAGTTCGGCATGACCGGGGTCACTGTTTTTGTGTCACGAAAATGAGAAAAAAATATCTGCAATTTTTTGTGAAAATGGTTCTACATTTTTTTTTTTGGCCTGTCCAGAATGTCGCTTTTTCGGCATGATCGGAGTCATCGTTTTTAGGGACAAAATAGAAATCTGCAATTTTTTGTGAAAATGGTTTTAAAATGTTTTTTTAGGCATGTCCAGAATGTCGATAGTTCGGTATGACCGGGGTCACTGTTTTTGTGTCAAAAATGAAGAAAAAAATCAGCCATTTTTGGTGAAAATGGTTTTAAAATTTTTTTAGGCCTGTCCAGAATGTCGATAGTTCGGCATGACCGGGGTCACTGTTTTTGTGTCAAAAAATGAAAAAAGAATTCTGAGCTTTTTTTTGAAAATGGTTCTAAAATGCTTTTTTTTAGGCCTGTCCAAAATGTCGCTAGTTCGGCATGATCGGAGTCATCGTTTTTGGTGACAAAAATAGAAATCTACAATTTTTTGTGAAAATGGTTTTAAAATGTTTTTTTTAGGCCTGTCCAGAATGTCGATAGTTCGGCATGACCGGGGTCACTGTTTTTGTGTCACGAAAATGAGAAAAAAATATCTGCAATTTTTTGTGAAAATGGTTTTTAATTTTTTTTTTAGGCCTGTCCAGAATGACGATAGTTCGGCATGACCGGGGTCACTGTTTTTGTGTCAAAAAATGAAAAAAAGAAGTCTGAGCTTTTTTGAAAATGGTTCTAAAATGCTTTTTTTTAGGCCTGTCCAAAATGTCGCTTTTTCGGCATGATCGGAGTCATCGTTTTTAGGGACAAAATAGAAATCTGCAATTTTTTGTGAAAATGGTTTTAAAATGTTTTTTTTAGGCCTGTCCAGAATGTCGATAGTTCGGCATGACCGGGGTCACTGTTTTTGTGTCAAAAATGAAAAAACAATTCTGAGCTTTTTTTTTGAAAATGGTTCTAAAATGCTTTTTTTTAGGCCTGTCCAAAATGTCGCTAGTTCGGCATGATCGGAGTATTCGTTTTTGGTGACAAAAATAGAAATCTACAATTTTTAGTGAAAATGGTTTTAAAATGTTTTTTTTAGGCCTGTCCAGAATGTCGCTAGTTTGGCATGACCGGGGTCACTGTTTTTGTGTCACGAAAATGAAGAAAAAAAAATCAGCAATTTTTGGTGAAAATGGTTTTACATTTTTTTTTAGACCTGTCCAGAATGTCGCTTTTTCAGCATGATCGGAGTCATCGTTTTTAGGGACAAAATAGAAATCTGCAATTTTTGGTGAAAATGGTTTTAAAATTTTTTTTTAGGCCTGTCCAGAATGTCGATAGTTCGGCATGACCGGGGTCACTGTTTTTGTGTCACGAAAATGAGAAAAAAATATCTGCAATTTTTTGTGAAAATGGTTTTAAAATGTTTTTTTAGGCATGTCCAGAATGTCGATAGTTCGGCATGACCGGGGTCACTGTTTTTGTGTCAAAAATGAAGAAAAAAATCTGCCATTTTTGGTGAAAATGGTTTTACATTTTTTTAGGCCTGTCCAGAATGTCGATAGTTCGGCATGACCGGGGTCACTGTTTTTGTGTCAAAAAATGAAAAAAGAATTCTGAGCTTTTTTTTGAAAATGGTTCTAAAATGCTTTTTTTTAGGCCTGTCCAAAATGTCGCTTTTTCGGCATGATCGGAGTCATCGTTTTTAGGGACAAAATAGAAATCTGCAATTTTTTGTGAAAATGGTTTTAAAATGTTTTTTTTAGGCCTGTCCAGAATGTCGATAGTTCGGTATGACCGGGGTCACTGTTTTTGTGTCAAAAAATGAAGAAAAAAAAATTAGCCATTTTTGGTGAAAATGGTTTTTAAATTTTTTTTTAGGCCTGTCCAGAATGACGATAGTTCGGCATGACCGGGGTCACTGTTTTTGTGTCAAAAAATGAAAAAAAAATTCTGAGCTTTTTTTTGAAAATGGTTCTAAAATGCTTTTTTTTAGGCCTGTCCAAAATGTCGCTAGTTCGGCATGATCGGAGTATTCGTTTTTGGTGACAAAAATAGAAATCTACAATTTTTAGTGAAAATGGTTTTAAAATGTTTTTTTTAGGCCTGTCCAGAATGTCGCTAGTTTGGCATGACCGGGGTCACTGTTTTTGTGTCACGAAAATGAAGAAAAAAAAATCAGCAATTTTTGGTGAAAATGGTTTTACATTTTTTTTTAGACCTGTCCAGAATGTCGCTTTTTCAGCATGATCGGAGTCATCGTTTTTAGGGACAAAATAGAAATCTGCAATTTTTGGTGAAAATGGTTTTAAAATGTTTTTTTAGGCCTGTCCAGAATGTCGATAGTTCGGCATGACCGGGGTCACTGTTTTTGTGTCACGAAAATGAGAAAAAAATATCTGCAATTTTTTGTGAAAATGGTTTTAAAATGTTTTTTTAGGCATGTCCAGAATGTCGATAGTTCGGCATGATCGGGTCACTGTTTTTGTGTCAAAAATGAAGAAAAAAATCTGCCATTTTTGGTGAAAATGGTTTTAAATTTTTTTTAGGCCTGTCCAGAATGACGATAGTTCGGCATGACCGGGGTCACTGTTTTTGTGTCACAAAATGAAAAAAAAATTCTGAGCTTTTTTTTGAAAATGGTTCTAAAATGCTTTTTTTTAGGCCTGTCCAAAATGTCGCTTGTTTCGGCATGATCGGAGTCATCGTTTTTAGGGACAAAATAGAAATCTGCAATTTTTTGTGAAAATGGTTTTAAAATGTTTTTTTAGGCCTGTCCAGAATGTCGATAGTTCGGTATGACCGGGGTCACTGTTTTTGTGTCAAAAATGAAGAAAAAAATTAGCCATTTTTGGTGAAAATGGTTTTAAAATTTTTTTAGGCCTGTCCAGAATGTCGATAGTTCGGCATGACCGGGGTCACTGTTTTTGTGTCAAAAAATGAAAAAAGAATTCTGAGCTTTTTTTTGAAAATGGTTCTAAAATGCTTTTTTTTAGGCCTGTCCAAAATGTCGCTAGTTCGGCATGATCGGAGTATTCGTTTTTGGTGACAAAAATAGAAATCTACAATTTTTTGTGAAAATGGTTTTAAAATGTTTTTTTTTAGGCCTGTCCAGAATGTCGATAGTTCGGCATGACCGGGGTCACTGTTTTTGTGTCACGAAAATGAAGAAAAAAAAATCAGCAATTTTTGGTGAAAATGGTTTTACATTTTTTTTTTAGACCTGTCCAGAATGTCGCTTTTTCAGCATGATCGGAGTCATCGTTTTTAGGGACAAAATAGAAATCTGCAATTTTTGGTGAAAATGGTTTTAAAATGTTTTTTTAGG
This sequence comes from Salmo salar, assembly GCF_905237065.1. NCBI lineage: Eukaryota > Metazoa > Chordata > Actinopteri > Salmoniformes > Salmonidae > Salmo > Salmo salar. The sequence goes on along the minus strand of NW_025549168.1, from coordinate 16,834 downwards.
CCTGTCCAGAATGTCGATAGTTCGGCATGACCGGGGTCACTGTTTTTGTGTCACGAAAATGAGAAAAAAATATCTGCAATTTTTTGTGAAAATGGTTCTACATTTTTTTTTAGGCCTGTCCAGAATGTCGCTTTTTCGGCATGATCGGAGTCATCGTTTTTAGGGACAAAATAGAAATCTGCAATTTTTGTGAAAATGGTTTTAAAATGTTTTTTTAGGCATGTCCAGAATGTCGATAGTTCGGCATGACCGGGGTCACTGTTTTTGTGTCAAAAAATGAAAAAAGAATTCTGAGCTTTTTTTTGAAAATGGTTCTAAAATGCTTTTTTTTAGGCCTGTCCAAAATGTCGCTAGTTCGGCATGATCGGAGTCATCGTTTTTGGTGACAAAAATAGAAATCTACAATTTTTTGTGAAAATGGTTTTAAAATGTTTTTTTTTAGGCCTGTCCAGAATGTCGATAGTTCGGCATGACCGGGGTCACTGTTTTTGTGTCACGAAAATGAAGAAAAAAAAATCAGCAATTTTTGGTGAAAATGGTTTTACATTTTTTTTTTAGACCTGTCCAGAATGTCGCTTTTTCAGCATGATCGGAGTCATCGTTTTTAGGGACAAAATAGAAATCTGCAATTTTTGGTGAAAATGGTTTTAAAATGTTTTTTTTAGGCCTGTCCAGAATGTCGATAGTTCGGCATGACCGGGGTCACTGTTTTTGTGTCAAAAAATGAAAAAAAGAATTCTGAGCTTTTTTTTGAAAATGGTTCTAAAATGCTTTTTTTTAGGCCTGTCCAAAATGTCGCTAGTTCGGCATGATCGGAGTCATCGTTTTTGGTGACAAAAATAGAAATCTACAATTTTTGGTGAAAATGGTTTTAAAATGTTTTTTTAGGCCTGTCCAGAATGTCGATAGTTCGGCATGACCGGGGTCACTGTTTTTGTGTCACGAAAATGAGAAAAAAATATCTGCAATTTTTTGTGAAAATGGTTCTACATTTTTTTTTTAGGCCTGTCCAGAATGGCGCTTTTTCGGCATGATCGGAGTCATCGTTTTTAGGGACAAAATAGAAATCTGCAATTTTTTGTGAAAATGGTTTTAAAATGTTTTTTTAGGCCTGTCCAGAATGTCGATAGTTCGGCATGACCGGGGTCACTGTTTTTGTGTCAAAAAATGAAAAAAGAATTCTGAGCTTTTTTTTGAAAATGGTTCTAAAATGCTTTTTTTTAGGCCTGTCCAGAATGTCGCTAGTTCGGCATGATCGGAGTCATCGTTTTTAGGGACAAAATAGAAATCTACAATTTTTTGTGAAAATGGTTTTAAAATGTTTTTTTTTAGGCCTGTCCAGAATGTCGATAGTTCGGCATGACCGGGGTCACTGTTTTTGTGTCACGAAAATGAGAAAAAATATCTGCAATTTTTTGTGAAAATGGTTTTGAAAATTTTTTTTTAGGCCTGTCCAGAATGACGATAGTTCGGCATGACCGGGGTCACTGTTTTTGTGTCAAAAATGAAAAAAGAATTCTGAGCTTTTTTTTGAAAATGGTTCTAAAATGCTTTTTTTTAGGCCTGTCCAAAATGTCGCTTTTTCGGCATGATCGGAGTCATCGTTTTTAGGGACAAAATAGAAATCTACAATTTTTTGTGAAAATGGTTTTAAAATGTTTTTTTTAGGCCTGTCCAGAATGTCGCTAGTTTGGCATGACCGGGGTCACTGTTTTTGTGTCACGAAAATGAAGAAAAAAAATCAGCAATTTTTGTTGAAAATGGTTTAAAAAATTTTTTAGACCTGTCCAGAATGTTGCTTTTTCAGCATGATCGGAGTCATCGTTTTTAGGGACAAAATAGAAATCTGCAATTTTTGGTGAAAATGGTTTTAAAATGTTTTTTTAGGCCTGTCCAGAATGTCGATAGTTCGGCATGACCGGGGTCACTGTTTTTGTGTCACGAAAATGAGAAAAAATATCTGCAATTTTTTGTGAAAATGGTTCTACATTTTTTTTTAGGCCTGTCCAGAATGTCGCTTTTTCGGCATGATCGGAGTCATCGTTTTTAGGGACAAAATAGAAATCTGCAATTTTTGTGAAAATGGTTTTAAAATGTTTTTTTAGGCCTGTCCAGAATGTCGATAGTTCGGCATGACCGGGGTCACTGTTTTTGTGTCACGAAAATGAGAAAAAATATCTGCAATTTTTTGTGAAAATGGTTTTAAAATGTTTTTTTTAGGCCTGTCCAGAATGTCGCTAGTTTGGCATGACCGGGGTCACTGTTTTTGTGTCACGAAAATGAAGAAAAAAATCTAGCAATTTTTGTTGAAAATGGTTCTAAAATTTTTTTTAGGCCTGTCCAGAATGTCGCTTTTTCGGCATGATCGGAGTCATCGTTTTTAGGGACAAAATAGAAATCTGCAATTTTTGGTGAAAATGGTTTTAAAATGTTTTTTTAGGCCTGTCCAGAATGTCGATAGTTCGGCATGACCGGGGTCACTGTTTTTGTGTCAAAAATGAAAAAAAGAATTCTGAGCTTTTTTGTTGAAAATGGTTCTAAAATGCTTTTTTTTAGGCCTGTCCAAAATGTCGCTAGTTCGGCATGATCGGAGTCATCGTTTTTGGTGACAAAAATAGAAATCTACAATTTTTTGTGAAAATGGTTTTAAAATGTTTTTTTAGGCCTGTCCAGAATGTCGATAGTTCGGCATGACCGGGGTCACTGTTTTTGTGTCACGAAAATGAGAAAAAAATATCTGCAATTTTTTGTGAAAATGGTTTTGAAAATTTTTTTTAGGCCTGTCCAGAATGTCGATAGTTCGGCATGACCGGGGTCACTGTTTTTGTGTCAAAAAATGAAAAAAAGAATTCTGAGCTTTTTTTGAAAATGGTTCTAAAATGCTTTTTTTTAGGCCTGTCCAAAATGTCGCTTTTTCGGCATGATCGGAGTCATCGTTTTTAGGGACAAAATAGAAATCTGCAATTTTTTGTGAAAATGGTTTTAAAATGTTTTTTTTAGGCCTGTCCAGAATGTCGCTAGTTCGGCATGACCGGGGTCACTGTTTTTGTGTCACGAAAATGAAGAAAAAAAATCAGCAATTTTTGTTGAAAATGGTTTAAAAATTTTTTTAGGCCTGTCCAGAATGTCGCTTTTTCAGCATGATCGGAGTCATCGTTTTTAGGGACAAAATAGAAATCTGCAATTTTTGGTGAAAATGGTTTTAAAATGTTTTTTTAGGCCTGTCCAGAATGTCGATAGTTCGGCATGACCGGGGTCACTGTTTTTGTGTCACGAAAATGAGAAAAAATATCTGCAATTTTTTGTGAAAATGGTTCTACATTTTTTTTTAGGCCTGTCCAGAATGTCGCTTTTTCGGCATGATCGGAGTCATCGTTTTTAGTGACAAAATAGAAATCTGCAATTTTTTGTGAAAATGGTTTTAAAATGTTTTTTTAGGCCTGTCCAGAATGTCGATAGTTCGGCATGACCGGGGTCACTGTTTTTGTGTCACGAAAATGAAAAAAAAATATCTGCAATTTTTTGTGAAAATGGTTCTAAAATTTTTTTTTAGGCCTGTCCAGAATGTCGCTAGTTCGGCATGACCGGGGTCACTGTTTTTGTGTCACGAAAATGAAGAAAAAAATCTGCAATTTTTGTTGAAAATGGTTCTAAAATGCTTTTTTTAGGCCTGTCCAGAATGTCGCTTTTTCGGCATGACCGGAGTCATCGTTTTTAGGGACAAAATAGAAATCTGCAATTTTTTGTGAAAATGGTTCTAAAATGTTTTTTTTAGGCCTGTCCAGAATGTCGCTAGTTCGGCATGACCGGGGTCACTGTTTTTGTGTCAAAAAATGAAAAAGAATTCTGAGCTTTTTTGTGAAAATGGTTCTAAAATGCTTTTTTTAGGCCTGTCCAGAATGTCGATAGTTCGGCATGACCGGGGTCACTGTTTTTGTGTCACGAAAATGAAGAAAAAAAAATCAGCAATTTTTGGTGAAAATGGTTTTACATTTTTTTTTTAGACCTGTCCAGAATGTCGCTTTTTCAGCATGATCGGAGTCATCGTTTTTAGGGACAAAATAGAAATCTGCAATTTTTGGTGAAAATGGTTTTAAAATGTTTTTTTAGGCCTGTCCAGAATGTCGATAGTTCGGCATGACCGGGGTCACTGTTTTTGTGTCACGAAAATGAGAAAAAAATATCTGCAATTTTTTGTGAAAATGGTTCTACATTTTTTTTTTAGGCCTGTCCAGAATGTCGCTTTTTCGGCATGATCGGAGTCATCGTTTTTAGGGACAAAATAGAAATCTGCAATTTTTTGTGAAAATGGTTTTAAAATGTTTTTTTAGGCCTGTCCAGAATGTCGATTGTTCGGCATGACCGGGGTCACTGTTTTTGTGTCAAAAAATGAAGAAAAAAAAATCAGCCATTTTTGGTGAAAATGGTTTTAAAATTTTTTTAGGCCTGTCCAGAATGACGATAGTTCGGCATGACCGGGGTAACTGTTTTTGTGTCAAAAAATGAAAAAAAGAATTCTGAGCTTTTTTTTTGAAAATGGTTCTAAAATGCTATTTTTTTAGGCCTGTCCAAAATGTCGCTAGTTCGGCATGATCGGAGTCATCGTTTTTGGTGACAAAAATAGAAATCTACAATTTTTTGTGAAAATGGTTTTAAAATGTTTTTTTAGGCCTGTCCAGAATGTCGATAGTTCGGCATGACCGGGGTCACTGTTTTTGTGTCACGAAAATGAGAAAAAAATATCTGCAATTTTTTGTGAAAATGGTTTTTAATTTTTTTTTTAGGCCTGTCCAGAATGACGATAGTTCGGCATGACCGGGGTCACTGTTTTTGTGTCAAAAAATGAAAAAAAGAAGTCTGAGCTTTTTTTGAAAATGGTTCTAAAATGCTTTTTTTTAGGCCTGTCCAAAATGTCGCTTTTTCGGCATGATCGGAGTCATCGTTTTTAGGGACAAAATAGAAATCTGCAATTTTTTGTGAAAATGGTTTTAAAATGTTTTTTTAGGCCTGTCCAGAATGTCGATAGTTCGGCATGACCGGGGTCACTGTTTTTGTGTCAAAAATGAAAAAACAATTCTGAGCTTTTTTTTGAAAATGGTTCTAAAATGCTTTTTTTAGGCCTGTCCAAAATGTCGCTTAGTTCGGCATGATCGGAGTATTCGTTTTTGGTGACAAAAATAGAAATCTACAATTTTTAGTGAAAATGGTTTTAAAATGTTTTTTTAGGCCTGTCCAGAATGTCGCTAGTTCGGCATGACCGGGGTCACTGTTTTTGTGTCACGAAAATGAAGAAAAAAAATCAGCAATTTTTGGTGAAAATGGTTTTACATTTTTTTTAGACCTGTCCAGAATGTCGCTTTTTCAGCATGATCGGAGTCATCGTTTTTAGGGACAAAATAGAAATCTGCAATTTTTGGTGAAAATGGTTTTAAAATTTTTTTTTAGGCCTGTCCAGAATGTCGATAGTTCGGCATGACCGGGGTCACTGTTTTTGTGTCACGAAAATGAGAAAAAAATATCTGCAATTTTTTGTGAAAATGGTTTTAAAATGTTTTTTTAGGCATGTCCAGAATGTCGATAGTTCGGTATGACCGGGGTCACTGTTTTTGTGTCAAAAAATGAAGAAAAAAAATCTGCCATTTTTGGTGAAAATGGTTTTTACATTTTTTTTTAGGCCTGTCCAGAATGACGATAGTTCGGCATGACCGGGGTCACTGTTTTTGTGTCAAAAAATGAAAAAAAGAATTCTGAGCTTTTTTTTTGAAAATGGTTCTAAAATGCTTTTTTTTTAGGCCTGTCCAAAATGTCGCTTTTTCGGCATGATCGGAGTCATCGTTTTTAGGGACAAAATAGAAATCTGCAATTTTTTGTGAAAATGGTTTTAAAATGTTTTTTTTAGGCCTGTCCAGAATGTCGATAGTTCGGTATGACCGGGGTCACTGTTTTTGTGTCAAAAATGAAGAAAAAAATTAGCCATTTTTGGTGAAAATGGTTTTTAAATTTTTTTTTAGGCCTGTCCAGAATGACGATAGTTCGGCATGACCGGGGTCACTGTTTTTGTGTCAAAAAATGAAAAAAAGAATTCTGAGCTTTTTTTTGAAAATGGTTCTAAAATGCTTTTTTTTAGGCCTGTCCAAAATGTCGCTAGTTCGGCATGATCGGAGTATTCGTTTTTGGTGACAAAAATAGAAATCTACAATTTTTAGTGAAAATGGTTTTAAAATGTTTTTTTTAGGCCTGTCCAGAATGTCGCTAGTTTGGCATGACCGGGGTCACTGTTTTTGTGTCACGAAAATGAAGAAAAAAAAATCAGCAATTTTTGGTGAAAATGGTTTTACATTTTTTTTAGACCTGTCCAGAATGTCGCTTTTTCAGCATGATCGGAGTCATCGTTTTTAGGGACAAAATAGAAATCTGCAATTTTTGGTGAAAATGGTTTTAAAATGTTTTTTTTAGGCCTGTCCAGAATGTCGATAGTTCGGCATGACCGGGGTCACTGTTTTTGTGTCACGAAAATGAGAAAAAATATCTGCAATTTTTTGTGAAAATGGTTCTAAAATGTTTTTTTAGGCATGTCCAGAATGTCGATAGTTCGGCATGACCGGGGTCACTGTTTTTAGTGTCAAAAATAAGAAAAAAATCTGCCATTTTTGGTGAAAATGGTTTTAAAATTTTTTTTAGGCCTGTCCAGAATGTCGATAGTTCGGCATGACCGGGGTCACTGTTTTTGTGTCAAAAAATGAAAAAAGAATTCTGAGCTTTTTTGTTGAAAATGGTTCTAAAATGCTTTTTTTTAGGCCTGTCCAAAATGTCGCTTTTTCGGCATGATCGGAGTCATCGTTTTTAGGGACAAAATAGAAATCTGCAATTTTTGTGAAAATGGTTTTAAAATGTTTTTTTAGGCCTGTCCAGAATGTCGATAGTTCGGCATGACCGGGGTCACTGTTTTTGTGTCAAAAATGAAGAAAAAAATTAGCCATTTTTGGTGAAAATGGTTTTTAAATTTTTTTTAGGCCTGTCCAGAATGACGATAGTTCGGCATGACCGGGGTCACTGTTTTTGTGTCAAAAAATGAAAAAAAGAATTCTGAGCTTTTTTTTGAAAATGGTTCTAAAATGCTTTTTTTTAGGCCTGTCCAAAATGTCGCTAGTTCGGCATGATCGGAGTATTCGTTTTTGGTGACAAAAATAGAAATCTACAATTTTTAGTGAAAATGGTTTTAAAATGTTTTTTTTAGGCCTGTCCAGAATGTCGCTAGTTTGGCATGACCGGGGTCACTGTTTTTGTGTCACGAAAATGAAGAAAAAAAAATCAGCAATTTTTGGTGAAAATGGTTTTAAATTTTTTTTAGACCTGTCCAGAATGTCGCTTTTTCAGCATGATCGGAGTCATCGTTTTTAGGGACAAAATAGAAATCTGCAATTTTTTGTGAAAATGGTTTTAAAATGTTTTTTTAGGCCTGTCCAGAATGTCGATAGTTCGGCATGACCGGGGTCACTGTTTTTGTGTCACGAAAATGAGAAAAAAATATCTGCAATTTTTTGTGAAAATGGTTCTACATTTTTTTTTTAGGCCTGTCCAGAATGGCGCTTTTTCGGCATGATCGGAGTCATCGTTTTTAGGGACAAAATAGAAATCTGCAATTTTTTGTGAAAATGGTTTTAAAATGTTTTTTTAGGCATGTCCAGAATGTCGATAGTTCGGCATGACCGGGGTCACTGTTTTTGTGTCAAAAAATGAAAAAAAGAATTCTGAGCTTTTTTTTGAAAATGGTTCTAAAATGCTTTTTTTTAGGCCTGTCCAAAATGTCGCTAGTTCGGCATGATCGGAGTCATCGTTTTTGGTGACAAAAATAGAAATCTACAATTTTTTGTGAAAATGGTTTTAAAATGTTTTTTTAGGCCTGTCCAGAATGTCGATAGTTCGGCATGACCGGGGTCACTGTTTTTGTGTCACGAAAATGAAGAAAAAAAATCAGCAATTTTTGGTGAAAATGGTTTTAAAAATTTTTTTTAGACCTGTCCAGAATGTCGCTTTTTCAGCATGATCGGAGTCATCGTTTTTAGGGACAAAATAGAAATCTGCAATTTTTGGTGAAAATGGTTTTAAAATGGTTTTTTTAGGCCTGTCCAGAATGTCGATAGTTCGGCATGACCGGGGTCACTGTTTTTGTGTCAAAAAATGAAAAAAGAATTCTGAGCTTTTTTTTGAAAATGGTTCTAAAATGCTTTTTTTTAGGCCTGTCCAAAATGTCGCTAGTTCGGCATGATCGGAGTCATCGTTTTTGGTGACAAAAATAGAAATCTACAATTTTTGGTGAAAATGGTTTTAAAATGTTTTTTTAGGCCTGTCCAGAATGTCGATAGTTCGGCATGACCGGGGTCACTGTTTTTGTGTCACGAAAATGAGAAAAAATATCTGCAATTTTTTGTGAAAATGGTTCTACATTTTTTTTAGGCCTGTCCAGAATGTCGCTTTTTCGGCATGATCGGAGTCATCGTTTTTAGGGACAAAATAGAAATCTGCAATTTTTGTGAAAATGGTTTTAAAATGTTTTTTTAGGCATGTCCAGAATGTCGATAGTTCGGCATGACCGGGGTCACTGTTTTTGTGTCAAAAAATGAAAAAAAGAATTCTGAGCTTTTTTTTGAAAATGGTTCTAAAATGCTTTTTTTTAGGCCTGTCCAAAATGTCGCTAGTTCGGCATGATCGGAGTCATCGTTTTTAGGGACAAAATAGAAATCTGCAATTTTTTGTGAAAATGGTTTTAAAATGTTTTTTTAGGCCTGTCCAGAATGTCGATAGTTCGGCATGACCGGGGTCACTGTTTTTGTGTCACGAAAATGAAGAAAAAAAAATCAGCAATTTTTGGTGAAAATGGTTTTACATTTTTTTTTTAGACCTGTCCAGAATGTCGCTTTTTCAGCATGATCGGAGTCATCGTTTTTAGGGACAAAATAGAAATCTGCAATTTTTTGTGAAAATGGTTTTAAAATGTTTTTTTAGGCCTGTCCAGAATGTCGATAGTTCGGCATGACCGGGGTCACTGTTTTTGTGTCACAAAAATGAAGAAAAAAAATCGAGCCATTTTTGGTGAAAATGGTTCTACATTTTTTTTAGGCCTGTCCAGAATGTCGCTTTTTCGGCATGATCGGAGTCATCGTTTTTAGGGACAAAATAGAAATCTGCAATTTTTTGTGAAAATGGTTTTAAAATGTTTTTTTAGGCATGTCCAGAATGTCGATAGTTCGGTATGACCGGGGTCACTGTTTTTGTGTCAAAAAATGAAGAAAAAAAAATCAGCCATTTTTGGTGAAAATGGTTCTACATTTTTTTTTTAGGCCTGTCCAGAATGTCGCTTTTTCGGCATGATCGGAGTCATCGTTTTTAGGGACAAAATAGAAATCTGCAATTTTTTGTGAAAATGGTTTTCAAATATTTTTTTTAGGCCTGTCCAGAATGTCGATAGTTCGGCATGACCGGGGTCACTGTTTTTGTGTCAAAAAATGAAAAAAAGAATTCTGAGCTTTTTTTTGAAAATGGTTCTAAAATGCTTTTTTTTAGGCCTGTCCAGAATGTCGCTTTTTCGGCATGATCGGAGTCATCGTTTTTAGGGACAAAATAGAAATCTGCAATTTTTTGTGAAAATGGTTTTAAAATGTTTTTTTAGGCCTGTCCAGAATGTCGATAGTTCGGCATGACCGGGGTCACTGTTTTTGTGTCAAAAAATGAAAAAAAGAATTCTGAGCTTTTTTTGTTGAAAATGGTTCTAAAATGCTTTTTTTTAGGCCTGTCCAGAATGTCGCTAGTTCGGCATGATCGGAGTCATCGTTTTTGGTGACAAAAATAGAAATCTGCAATTTTTGGTGAAAATGGTTTTAAAATGTTTTTTTAGGCCTGTCCAGAATGTCGATAGTTCGGCATGACCGGGGTCACTGTTTTTGTGTCACGAAAATGAAAAAAAATATCTGCAATTTTTTGTGAAAATGGTTCTAAATTTTTTTTAGGCCTGTCCAGAATGTCGCTTTTTCGGCATGATCGGAGTCATCGTTTTTAGGGACAAAATAGAAATCTGCAATTTTTTGTGAAAATGGTTTTAAAATGTTTTTTTAGGCCTGTCCAGAATGTCGATAGTTCGGCATGACCGGGGTCACTGTTTTTGTGTCAAAAATGAAAAAAAAGTCTGAGCTTTTTTTGAAAATGGTTCTAAAATGCTTTTTTTAGGCCTGTCCAAAATGTCGCTTTTTCGGCATGATCGGAGTCATCGTTTTTAGGGACAAAATAGAAATCTGCAATTTTTTGTGAAAATGGTTTTAAAATGTTTTTTTAGGCCTGTCCAGAATGTCGATAGTTCGGCATGACCGGGTCACTGTTTTTGTGTCAAAAAATGAAAAAATAATTCTGAGCTTTTTTTTGAAAATGGTTCTAAAATGCTTTTTTTAGGCCTGTCCAGAATGTCGCTAGTTCGGCATGACCGGGGTCACTGTTTTTGTGTCACGAAAATGAAGAAAAAAAATCAGCAATTTTTGGTGAAAATGGTTTTAAATTTTTTTTTTAGGCCTGTCCAGAATGTCGCTTTTTCAGCATGATCGGAGTCATCGTTTTTAGGGACAAAATAGAAATCTGCAATTTTTGGTGAAAATGGTTTTAAAATGTTTTTTTAGGCCTGTCCAGAATGTCGATAGTTCGGCATGACCGGGGTCACTGTTTTTGTGTCACGAAAATGAGAAAAAAATATCTGCAATTTTTTGTGAAAATGGTTCTACATTTTTTTTTTAGGCCTGTCCAGAATGGCGCTTTTTCGGCATGATCGGAGTCATCGTTTTTAGGGACAAAATAGAAATCTGCAATTTTTTGTGAAAATGGTTTTAAAATGTTTTTTTAGGCATGTCCAGAATGTCGATAGTTCGGTATGACCGGGGTCACTGTTTTTGTGTCAAAAAATGAAGAAAAAAAATCAGCCATTTTAAAATGTTCTAAAAATGCTTTTTTTTTAGGCCTGTCCAGAATGTCGCTAGTTCGGCATAACCGGGGTCACTGTTTTTGTGTCACGAAAATGAAGAAAAAAAAATCATCAATTTTTGGTGAAAATGGTTTTTAAAATTTTTTAGGCCTGTCCAGAATGTCGCTTTTTCGGCATGATCGGAGTCATCGTTTTTAGGGACAAAATAGAAATCTGCAATTTTTTGTGAAAATGGTTTTAAAATGTTTTTTTAGGCCTGTCCAGAATGTCGATAGTTCGGCATGACCGGGTCACTGTTTTTGTGTCAAAAAATGAAAAAAGAATTCTGAGCTTTTTTGTTGAAAATGGTTCTAAAATGCTTTTTTTTAGGCCTGTCCAGAATGTCGCTAGTTTGGCATAACCGGGGTCACTGTTTTTGTGTCACGAAAATGAAGAAAAAAAAATCAGCAATTTTTGGTGAAAATGGTTTTAAATTTTTTTTAGGCCTGTCCAGAATGTCGCTTTTTCGGCATGATCGGAGTCATCGTTTTTAGGGACAAAATAGAAATCTGCAATTTTTTGTGAAAATGGTTTTAAAATGTTTTTTTAGGCCTGTCCAGAATGTCGATAGTTCGGCATGACCGGGGTCACTGTTTTTGTGTCACGAAAATGAAAAAAAAATATCTGCAATTTTTTGTGAAAATGGTTCTACATTTTTTTTAGGCCTGTCCAGAATGTCGCTTTTTCGGCATGATCGGAGTCATCGTTTTTAGGGACAAAATAGAAATCTGCAATTTTTTGTGAAAATGGTTTTAAAATATTTTTTTTAGGCCTGTCCAGAATGTCGATAGTTCGGCATGACCGGGGTCACTGTTTTTGTGTCAAAAATGAAAAAAAATTCTCAGCTTTTTTTGAAAATGGTTCTAAAATGCTTTTTTTTTAGGCCTGTCCAGAATGTCGCTTGTTTCGGCATGATCGGAGTCATCGTTTTTAGGGACAAAATAGAAATCTGCAATTTTCTGTGAAAATGGTTTTAAAATGTTTTTTTAGGCCTGTCCAGAATGTCGATAGTTCGGTATGACCGGGGTCACTGTTTTTGTGTCAAAAATGAAAAAAAAAATTCTGAGCTTTTTTGTTGAAAATGGTTCTAAAATGCTTTTTTTTAGGCCTGTCCAGAATGTCGCTAGTTCGGCATGATCGGAGTCATCGTTTTTGGTGACAAAAATAGAAATCTACAATTTTTTGTGAAAATGGTTTTAAAATGTTTTTTTAGGCCTGTCCAGAATGTCGATAGTTCGGCATGACCGGGGTCACTGTTTTTGTGTCACGAAAATGAAAAAAATATCTGCAATTTTTTGTGAAAATGGTTCTAAATTTTTTTTTTAGGCCTGTCCAGAATGTCGCTTTTTCGGCATGATCGGAGTCATCGTTTTTAGGGACAAAATAGAAATCTGCAATTTTTTGTGAAAATGGTTTTAAAATGTTTTTTTAGGCCTGTCCAGAATGTCGATAGTTCGGCATGACCGGGGTCACTGTTTTTGTGTCAAAAAATGAAAAAAAATTCTGAGCTTTTTTTTGAAAATGGTTCTAAAATGCTTTTTTTTAGGCCTGTCCAAAATGTCGCTATTTCGGCATGATCGGAGTCATCGTTTTTAGGGACAAAATAGAAATCTGCAATTTTTTGTGAAAATGGTTTTAAAATGTTTTTTTTAGGCCTGTCCAGAATGTCGCTAGTTCGGCATGACCGGGGTCACTGTTTTTGTGTCACGAAAATGAAGAAAAAAAATCAGCAATTTTTGGTGAAAATGGTTCTAAATTTTTTTTAGGCCTGTCCAGAATGTCGCTTTTTCAGCATGATCGGAGTCATCGTTTTTAGGGACAAAATAGAAATCTGCAATTTTTGGTGAAAATGGTTTTAAAATGTTTTTTTAGGCCTGTCCAGAATGTCGATAGTTCGGCATGACCGGGGTCACTGTTTTTGTGTCACGAAAATGAGAAAAAAATATCTGCAATTTTTTGTGAAAATGGTTCTACATTTTTTTTTTAGGCCTGTCCAGAATGTCGCTTTTTCGGCATGATCGGAGTCATCGTTTTTAGGGACAAAATAGAAATCTGCAATTTTTTGTGAAAATGGTTTTAAAATGTTTTTTTAGGCCTGTCCAGAATGTCGATAGTTCGGCATGACCGGGGTCACTGTTTTTGTGTCAAAAATGAAAAAAAAATCTGAGCCATTTTTTGAAAATGGTTCTAAAATGCTTTTTTTTAGGCCTGTCCAGAATGTCGCTAGTTCGGCATGACCGGGGTCACTGTTTTTGTGTCACCAAAATGAAGAAAAAAAATCAGCAATTTTTGGTGAAAATGGTTTTAAAAATTTTTTTTAGACCTGTCCATAATGTCGCTTTTTCAGCATGATCGGAGTCAGCGTTTTTAGGGACAAAATAGAAATCTGCAATTTTTTGTGAAAATGGTTTTAAAATGTTTTTTTTAGGCCTGTCCAGAATGTCGATAGTTCGGCATGACCGGGGTCACTGTTTTTGTGTCACGAAAATGAAAAAAAAATATCTGCAATTTTTTGTGAAAATGGTTTTCAAATATTTTTTTTAGGCCTGTCCAGAATGTCGATAGTTCGGCATGACCGGGGTCACTGTTTTTGTGTCAAAAAATGAAAAAAAGAATTCTCAGCTTTTTTTGAAAATGGTTTTCAAATATTTTTTTTAGGCCTGTCCAGAATGTCGCTAGTTTGGCATGACCGGGGTCACTGTTTTTGTGTCACGAAAATGAAGAAAAAAAAATCAGCAATTTTTGGTGAAAATGGTTTTTAAAAATTTTTTAGACCTGTCCATAATGTCGCTTTTTCAGCATGATCGGAGTCAGCGTTTTTAGGGACAAAATAGAAATCTGCAATTTTTGGTGAAAATGGTTTTAAAAATTTTTTTAGACCTGTCCAGAATGTCGCTTTTTCGGCATGATCGGAGTCATCGTTTTTAGGGACAATTTAGAAATCTGCAATTTTTTTGTGAAAATGGTTTTAAAATGTTTTTTTAGGCCTGTCCAGAATGTCGATAGTTCGGCATGACCGGGGTCACTGTTTTTGTGTCAAAAAATGAAAAAAAGAATTCTGAACTTTTTTTTTGAAAATGGTTCTATAATGCTTTTTTTTAGGCCTGTCCAGAATGTCGCTAGTTCGGCATAACCGGGGTCACTGTTTTTGTGTCACGAAAATGAAGAAAAAAAAATCAGCAATTTTTGGTGAAAATGGTTTTTTTTTAAAAATTTAGGCCTGTCCAGAATGTCGCTTTTTCGGCATGATCGGAGTCATCGTTTTTAGGGACAAAATAGAAATCTGCAATTTTTTGTGAAAATGGTTTTAAAATGTTTTTTTAGGCCTGTCCAGAATGTCGATAGTTCGGCATGACCGGGGTCACTGTTTTTGTGTCACGAAAATGAAAAAAAAATATCTGCCATTTTTTGTGAAAATGGTTCTAAAAATTTTTTTTAGGCCTGTCCAGAATGTCGCTTTTTCGGCATGATCGGAGTCATCGTTTTTAGGGACAATTTAGAAATCTGCAATTTTTTTGTGAAAATGGTTTTAAAATGTTTTTTTTAGGCCTGTCCAGAAAGTCGATAGTTCAGCATGACCGGGGTCACTGTTTTTGTGTCAAAAAATGAAAAAAAGAATTCTGAACTTTTTTTTTGAAAATGGTTCTATAATGCTTTTTTTTAGGCCTGTCCAGAATGTCGCTAGTTCGGCATAACCGGGGTCACTGTTTTTGTGTCACGAAAATGAAGAAAAAAAAATCAGCAATTTTTGGTGAAAATGGTTTTTAAAAAAATTTAGGCCTGTCCAGAATGTCGCTTTTTCGGCATGATCGGAGTCATCGTTTTTAGGGACAAAATAGAAATCTGCAATTTTTTGTGAAAATGGTTTTAAAATGTTTTTTTAGGCCTGTCCAGAATGTCGATAGTTCGGCATGACCGGGGTCACTGTTTTTGTGTCACGAAAATGAAAAAAAAATATCTGCCATTTTTTGTGAAAATGGTTCTAAAAATTTTTTAGGCCTGTCCAGAATGTCGCTTTTTCGGCATGATCGGAGTCATCGTTTTTAGGGACAAAATAGAAATCTGCAATTTTTTGTGAAAATGGTTTTAAAATGTTTTTTTAGGCCTGTCCAGAATGTCGATAGTTCGGCATGACCGGGGTCACTGTTTTTGTGTCAAAAAATGAAAAAAAGAATTCTGAGCTTTTTTTTTTGAAAATGGTTCTAAAATGTTTTTTTTTAGGCCTGTCCAAAATGTCGCTAGTTCGGCATGATCGGAGTATTCGTTTTTGGTGACAAAAATAGAAATCTACAATTTTTTGTGAAAATGGTTTTAAAATGTTTTTTTAGGCCTGTCCAGAATGTCGCTAGTTCGGCATAACCGGGGTCACTGTTTTTGTGTCACGAAAATGAAGAAAAAAAATCAGCAATTTTTGGTGAAAATGGTTTTAAATTTTTTTTAGGCCTGTCCAGAATGTCGCTTTTTGGCATGATCGGAGTCATCGTTTTTAGGGACAAAATTGAAATCTGCAATTTTTGTGAAAATGGTTTTAAAATGTTTTTTTAGGCCTGTCCAGAATGTCGATAGTTCGGCATGACCGGGGTCACTGTTTTTGTGTCAAAAATGAAAAAAGAATTCTGAGCTTTTTTGTTGAAAATGGTTCTAAAATGCTTTTTTTTAGGCCTGTCCAGAATGTCGCTAGTTCGGCATGATCGGAGTATTCGTTTTTGGTGACAAAATAGAAATCTACAATTTTTTGTGAAAATGGTTTTAAAATGTTTTTTTAGGCCTGTCCAGAATGTCGCTAGTTTGGCATGACCGGGGTCACTGTTTTTGTGTCACGAAAATGAAGAAAAAAAATCAGCAATTTTTGGTGAAAATGGTTTTAAAATTTTTTTTAGGCCTGTCCATAATGTCGCTTTTTCAGCATGATCGGAGTCATCGTTTTTGGGGACAAAATAGAAATCTGCAATTTTTGTGAAAATGGTTTTAAAATGTTTTTTTAGGCCTGTCCAGAATGTCGCTAGTTCGGCATAACCGGGGTCACTGTTTTTGTGTCACGAAAATGAAGAAAAAAAATCTGCAATTTTTGGTGAAAATGGTTCTAAATTTTTTTTTAGGCCTGTCCAGAATGTCGCTTTTTCGGCATGATCGGAGTCATCGTTTTTAGGGACAAAATTGAAATCTGCAATTTTTTGTGAAAATGGTTTTAAAATGTTTTTTTAGGCCTGTCCAGAATGTCGATAGTTCGGCATGACCGGGGTCACTGTTTTTGTGTCAAAAAATGAAAAAAGAATTCTGAGCTTTTTTTTGAAAATGGTTCTAAAATGCTTTTTTTTAGGCCTGTCCAGAATGTCGCTAGTTCGGCATGATCGGAGTATTCGTTTTTGGTGACAAAAATAGAAATCTACAATTTTTTGTGAAAATGGTTTTAAAATGTTTTTTTAGGCCTGTCCAGAATGTCGCTATTTGGCATGATCGGAGTCATCGTTTTTAGGGACAAATTAGAAATCTGCAATTTTTTGTGAAAATGGTTTTAAAATGTTTTTTTAGGCCTGTCCAGAAAGTCGATAGTTCGGCATGACCGGGGTCACTGTTTTTGTGTCAAAAAATGAAAAAAGAATTCTGAACTTTTTTGTTGAAAATGGTTCTAAAATGCTTTTTTTTAGGCCTGTCCAGAATGTCGCTAGTTCGGCATGACCGGGGTCACTGTTTTTGTGTCACGAAAATGAAGAAAAAAAATCAGCAATTTTTGGTGAAAATGGTTTTTAAAAATTTTTTAGGCCTGTCCAGAATGTCGCTTTTTCGGCATGATCGGAGTCATCGTTTTTAGGGACAAAATAGAAATCTGCA